>NW_023494787.1:37771509-38009009 GCF_904425465.1 Colossoma macropomum
CCAGAATTGCATTGAAAGAGCTGTGAGTACAGTGACACCCGACATGCTCAATCGAGTATGGGATGAATTTGACTATCGTTTTGATGTTGTCCGTACAGCTGGAGAAAGTCATATTATGCACTTGTAAAATTACAACTTTATGTAAAATTAACTTTATGCTCACTTAAACCATTTACAATTTACTGCACTGTTTTGTAGTGATTTACAAGTGAAATAAATCATTTTAAAATCGGATGAATCTTTTTAAATCACCCTGTATTTTTATGACTTTTAAAATTCTTTGAAAGTATAAAGCTTTACATATAAAGCTCTAAACAGCCTCGCCTCTCAGTACCTGAGTGAACTTATCTCTTATCATGAACCATCACGCCTACTTAGATCACAAGGTGCTGGCTTACTATTAATACTTAGAATTAATAAAGTTACTTCAGGGGGGTAGAGCCTTTTCATATAAAGCCCCCCAGCTTTGGAATAATGTTTCAGTCAGTGTTCGTAACTCAGACACAGCCTCTGTCTTTAAGTCTAGGCTTAAAACCTACTTGTTTAGTCGAGCCTTTAGATACAAGGTGCAGATCTGGGGGTTCACAGAAACAGAGTATTACGGTAAACTGGGAGTGTTGGTGCTGTCGTCCTGTTGCTCTTACGCACTTACTCAAGTTTGTTGGCGGCGGAGCAGAGGGGTGGTGACATCTCAGCCCTTGTGTCTCTGTTACCTTCTGGCTCTCCCTTTTAGTTAGGCTGTAATAGCTACACCTGCCAGAGTCACTGCGTACTGTAATCAGTCACTCTTTACAGAACTAACTAACTGCGTTTTTCTTTGCCGAGCTGAACAACTGCCCATCCTGTGCAGTCTGATGCTGTTGCTTCTTCTGCCTTGATTGGATGCCCACTGCTCACCCACCCTCTGGACCAGTTTGACCACTGTGGAGCTTCCTGCTGTACAATGCTGTGCAAACCTCACCTGCACGGCACTGACCATCCCAATGATACTGCTGCATGCACTCAGACTACATAATCATAGCAATTGCTTCACCGGCTTTTCATCTTTTCTGGATTGTTATATTTTATACAAATGGTAAAACCTTGTTCTATGTTTCTATCTGATGTCGACCAGAGAAGGATGGGTTCCAATTTTTAGTTGTCTCAAGTTTTCTTCCTCTTGCTCTTAGGGAGTTTTTTTTCTTGCCACTGTTGCCTTTGGCTTGCTCATGGGGGTCTGGACCCTGTAAAGTTGTTTTTGGTCTGTTTCTGTAAGATTGCTTTGTGACAACGCCTGTTGTACAAAGCACCACATAGATAAACTTTGACTTGACTTGATTTTACTTTAAATGTGCTGTTGAGAACAAGTATACAGATACTCAGTTGGAAACACTGATAAATATCTGAAGTCTGTAAAATGCTGTTCAGGCTAGCCCTACAAAATTATTAAAAGTCAATGTGAATTGGAAATCAGAATGCATTTTTCTTCCTTAGAAATGAAGAACAAAGGGTGGGAAATAGTTGTGGGCAGGATATGATTTTATTTTTCAGGACTTGTTTGGATCATGAAAGCACGCATGACTCTGACAGTCAGCAGAATCTATTTGTTTTGCAGAAAAGCCAAAGGAAAAAAAAAAAGATTTTGTCAAAAAATGAAGTACTTTAGATTTTTAATTGCGTGTCTTATGTAGTTTCTGAGACACAATTCATTATTAGTTGAAAGCTTGATTTATTTTTCTTCATAAGATGTAAATGAGCTGAAGCGCTGGTTAGCAGGCTTAGTATCCGTGTTGCTTCTGCTTTTCTTACACTTTCACGGCAAAAGCAAGAGACGACTTCATGTTATTGAAAAAGAAGTCAGGTTATTGTTAAAATAAATCCATGTACAAATGTAACTTCCTAACATAGGTGTGGGGAAGTGGTGGACACAATAGAATAGCACCTCACAACACTTCAGAAAACAGCGCCAGTACTGCCAGATTTCGGAACTACCTCACTTGAGTTACCAGCATGAATGAACTGAAATGACTCATAAGTGATTATCTGGCAACTGGTTTAAAAGGTCTGAAAGGTAAAGTGAGAGAGTAAAGCGAGGAGAAGAAGGAGGTTGTCTGCTGACACACATGCACATGTAGTCGGTAGCAGAAGTGATGATGGGTGTTCTTGCTCGATAATTGGGCAGGGTGTCGGGAGGGGGAGGGAAACCATGCTAAGATGTTACTATCAGTTACTATCATTGCTTTGACGGAATCAAATGTCAGAAGGCAGTTAGAGGCAGGCAAAAGTCACTACACTTGTATCAAAGATTACGGACAGACTAGAACTTTATATTTTGAATGATATGACACAACTTTGCTTAACATGATCAAGGTAAAAAAAAAATGTCCATCTTGATTTCAAGTTGACTTTAAGAAACTTCTATGAAACATAAATCATGTAGTAAATAGGAACTGTATGAACTGATGTGTGTGGGCCCACATACATACCGTTACAGTCTAAGCAGAATTAAAGCTCAACGTAAACATACACAACATTAACTGATCCATCACATGAAGTACAAATTTTCCCCGGCAGTCATGACAGTAGTATGTCAGTATGTGAACAGAGCGGACACAAACAACAACACTGGAATCTCTATTGCATGTCACTGCTGATGGGAATAGGCTAAATGAAGAACAGCCCGACAAACCCACTGTCATCACATGATGTCATGTAAAGTCAAATGTGATTCTCTTGAAGGTCTTCTAAAATAGATATTCCTTTGAAGCTATTTACTCTTCTGGTGATGACCGCACTTGTCACTGTATCCTTGCGTGGCTGTCCATTCAACCTGGCTCTTTCCTAAAAATCCCTGACACAAATTCACTACATACACTACATTTACTGCCTTGCAGCATTCAGCATTTCATTATATGTACTGCCCTAACTTTCACTGTTCTGCCATTTAGTATTTGTCTACCCAGCAGTTCTCAAACATATAGACCCCTTTTATGGAGAGTATATGCCCCCACCAAGGACCTTGCCTTAGCAGAAAATTAGCCATTTTGCCTGGTTTCTCTGCAGCTAAAGGTGACCTGCACATATAAGAGACATGGCCCTGTTCTAGTGCTGAAAACTGTGATTGGTTGGCAAATTATTTATTATATTATATTTATATATTTATTATTATTATAATAAGATTTTATAAAGTCTACCATTTTCAAACAAGGACCTCTTTTTTCAAAACATAATGCAGATTTAATAAACTTACAAAATTAAAAATTACTAAGTACAACTTCTGAGATTTTTCCAAAGGCCCCCACCCTCAGCACCGCCCTGTGGCCCCCAGTTTCAGAACCGCTGGTGAATACTGTTCTTGAACATTGTATTGCTGAACTGCAGTAACGCAGGACACCTCATTCTTGCTGCACCAGTGAGAACAAAAATCTGTTACACTGTTCTGGTATAACCATGCAAATAAAATAAGGTAAACTAAGGTAGGTTTTTTCCTTCTCCTGTAAAGTTATCATTTTGGAGATATGAGGTTTTCTTCTGACAACAGCGATATACCATTTAAAATATACAGTACTGAACGTAAGTCAGAGATCACTTTTTTGTTTGTTTAATTTCCATTTCCCCATGGGTTCACCCCAACACCACATGTGTAATATAAATGTGTAGGGGGTGTACAGTGTGAAGTCATTGAAAATGTGTTATTTTATATATTGTTCACAGTAAATGAGCAAAGGCCAAGGAATCTGAGGTTGAAATAATAATATATTGCATAATTTTTTCTTTTGGTAAACACTGAGAATGGGTCCCACAGACCCCAACACCACAAAAGGGTTAACTCTTCCATTCTTCCAATCTTAAAACCAACCAGTTACACGTTATGTTCCCCTTCAAAAAGACGCTAACATTCGCACAAGCAACTACCCAAACACACCTTAGATGTCTTCAACTTTCTTTCTCTTGTGCATCTTAAATGGCTAAAGGAGATTTCTGAGGACATTAGATATGAAATAATCCCTTTGCATAAGGAAGGGGAAAATCAAAGGAAAATAAAAAAAAAGAAGGCTCCAAAAATGATGGAGAAAAAGATGGTAAAATGGGGCTCCTAACAACTAAGCAAGACCTGGTAGATCACCAAATCAGTCATTATCAGATAAACAGTACTAAAAGCTTTTAACTTTGAAAGAGAGGAGAAAATAAAGCTCAATTCTTCCTTCAGATCTGTCCTTCCTTCCACTGTGAGAAGACAACTCAATGCTATGCATCTGAAAGGATGTGTAGCTGTCAAGAAGCTGCTACTGAGAAAAGGAAATAGACAAAAAAGAACAAAATTAGCACTAGAACACCAAAAATGGAAATCTGAGATGTAGAAAAAGACAATAGACTGAGTCTAAATTTGTAATTGGGATTACTGTAATGAGAAGCAGAAAATGCAACCAACTTCTAAGACTAAACTTGGCAAGTGTAGAAAAAATCCCTGCAGATTTGTTTGAAAAACGTAAAGTCTCCCAGAAATAATGGAAGATGTAATAAAAGTGTGGACAGTAGAAATACTGAAAGAAATTGTATATTTTGTTGTTGAAATTTTTGTGCAATTCTCTGTTAATTATATGTTTTGAAAAATTAATAACTTTCACTTAAATGGCCATTTTGCTTGCACTTTAAATAAATTAAATTGTAGTCTCTAACTTCTGCATGACACTGTTTTGCAATACATTACACATATTTCAGAATATACTAATATTGTTTAACAATATATATCCATCAACAGGAATAAAGACAATAAATTTGAACAGCTTTGAAATGAACTGAATATGACACCCCCACAAGTGGAGGCTGGAAGTGACCTGAGTGCAGAACCGTGGAAGGAAAACCACGTGTGGAATAAAACTGACACATTTGAGTTTAGCCTCTGCTTCCACAGTGACAACATAAACACTGTTCACTGTGACCAGTGGCACCAAAACATTGCAAATGTATGCAAATCTCTTTTGCTAAAGAAACTCAGACATACACATACACACAACGTCAGGATGTGGGGTTTCGAAATTAGAGAAGTTTAGAAGTAGAAATGGTGTGCAGAAAATTGCCATATTTAAGTATACACACACACAGATTTCAGGACAAACTTGTGTTCATCTAAAAACCTTTTTAAAAAGAAAAAAAAACTTTTTATGGAATTTATGTTTTTATAAAGTAGTATTTATTCTAATATTACACGGCAGTTCTATTGGCAAAAACACATTACAGCTCAGATATTATACACAATTGTCTTGGGTGCCTATGACTTTTGCACAGTACTGTACATTTAAACCTTCCCATTCTCTTGGGAGACTTGCTTACAGTTTTCCACAAATAAAAACTACACTGTTCAGTATTAGAAGTTGGTAGCATTTTCTGCAACTTCTTAGTCTGACAAATCCATCTGGTTTATCTCAGCAGTGTGCTTGGGGTTGTTATACTGCTGTGGAAACTTCTTCCCAATCAAATGTTTTCGAGAGCACTACATGTTGTGTTAAAATATGTTTGTACTTATCAACATTCATGTTGCCTTTAAAAAAAAACAAATCACCAACTTCAGATGTTGTTATACATCCCTCAACTTTCACTAAGTCTCCACCATTCTTGGTTGATAGTTGTAGACATGATTTGAGGAGTCTTTTATTGCTTCAGCATAACTACTGCCTTCTATTACTTCCAAAGATCTCAAATTTAGACTTGTCAGGCCATAAAACGCCCCCATCTTCAACCTCCAGATGTCCAACATTGATGGTGTAGTGCCAATGTTCCTATTTTTTGTTTATTTCCTCTTCTCAGTAACGGCTTATTGACAGCTACATATCCTTTCAGACCAATAGGTTTGTCTTCTCACAGTTTTGGTGTTCTACAAGGTCTTGCATGGTTGTTACTCTCATTTTTGGAATGTCTGTTTTTTCCCCTTATTTTCTTTTGACCTTCCCCTTCCTTGTGCAAGTGGAAGTGCAACTGTATATCCAGTCTCCTCAGAAATGTCTCCTTTGGCCATTTGAGAAGCCCCTCATTAAAGGGGAACATAATGTCAGTAACACCTTTGGGAACACCTTTTGTTGGGAGAACACAGCTGTAACTCATTGGTTTTAAGACTGGAAGGATGACAGAGTCAAAGTGGCAGTAGGGTGCACAAAAGTAAACAAATTAAATATTGACAGATTTGAAATTCTACACATTGTTGGACGCTTTGTGTAATTTTCTGCTAAACATTTGTGTCCCAGCTAAAATTCAGTAACTGAAAGGGTAATCTCTGACTTTTGCATAGTACTGTATATAAAACCATCCTTTTACCTACACATTACACACTCGCATATAAAACGTCAGAACAAACGCACACCCTTTCCAGATGTTGTGGAGCATTCAGGGCCAGGATGATCCCCCATGTGACCACCAGAGATTAAAAAATATATTTGAAATGCACGATCGGGTTTCCCCCTTCACACATCGATGTATGTTTATATTTATCTTTGCGTATAAAGTGGCGCTCCTCTGTAGACAGTCAGGACAAATAAACCTCCAATTATCAGAAGCACACATATAGTTCAAAATTAAACATTAGACTGCGAAGCAGTTGAAACAAGTATGACGCATTTAAAAAAAATTAACTAAGTCAGTTGTTTTGAAAGAACTATTGCATTTTATGTTAAGGCAACAGTCTGTATATGCTAACTCTATTTTGCTGAATGGTAATATCTGGCATAGTTAAACTAGGTTAATACAACTATTTATTCGTTTGATTAAGTTCAAGAAGAATATATGACACTGCTGTAAAATTTTGGTTTAGAGTGTAGAATAAATTCAACTCATGGACACAAACAAGTTCTCTCTGTTTTACACTGTCCAGACACAATATGACTACTGCCATCTCTGTTTTTTCTTATGTAGCTCCTAAACTCCTAAACAAAAATCTAATAATTTGAGAGAATACTATAAATACAAGCTTGACAGTTGTTATTAAAACCACATTAAAAATATACATTTGTTTAAGGGTAGAATTGTGGCTCATTTCCTCCTATTGCTTGTAATTGTGCTGTTGTTCAATTTAGACTGAAGTATTTTGTCTTGTCAAGGTTTTTACTCATCTTCCTGTGTAAAGCACTTTGAGATTTAGTAACAAAAATGCTTTATAAATAGACTATAAAGTCTGTAAATACTGTTCTGTTATCATCAGCTTTACTAACATTATCCTTGGCGTCAATTTGACCCCAGCAAATTAACGGATCATAATTAAAATTGTTACCCACGTTTATGTGTTAGGTACTTTGTTTCTTTGTGAAAAATGATGTCAATCATTTATTTAGAGATGTTAAACATTGAATGGGGTCAAACTGATCCCAAGAATAATAGGAAAGTTAAAAGTAACCAGGCTGCCTTTTGAGCAAACCAAACTTCTAATATTAACTTAACAGAACAAAAATCAGTTTGATGTTCTGTTAACTTACTATTTGAAATTCATTACTTTAAGACACCAATTTATTTGCCTTCCAAAGCCAGAGATTAAATCAAACATCTAAAAGAGCCACACAGTCTAAGAGTGCATGCAATCAAACATCATCTTATTCTAATGAGCCTCAAGTTTCCAACAAAATAAATTTCACAAATGAGTAATGTGCAAAAAAAAATGTCTCGCATCCCCAATCTTACACTAGCAAGAAGTTGTGCAAAACACAGGCACCTGAACGCAGCGTCAGCAGTAAGCTTTCCCACGCTGCGTTCAGCTCTCAACTTACTGGCCCTGTCGTGGTCTCACTGCAGTTTGAGAAATGCGCATGTCATGCAGAGATTGTGCAAGATAGGGTAAGGGAAAAGCAAGGTGTAAAAAGAGTGGAGTGAGACAGCAAAACCACAACATGAGTTGAGTGAAGTAGAAGATATGAAAGCAGAGCAGTAAAAGTGAGCATGGTGAAGGCGTGAGAGGCCGGACGAATGAAGAAAGGACAGAGAGAGAGAGAGAGAAATCAGGACTAACCAGGGTCTGTTGATATCTCAGAGCCTTCCTTTGCGACGCATCTGCGGCCATTGACACACTGTCACTGACCCAAAAATAAACTGCATGTCTGCCTCAGCATTCTCACCCTGGGGTGGCGCAGACTAGGGGTGAGAGAGAGAGCACACACATGCAAACAGACACCATTGGACACAGCCATCCAACTCTTCAATATACAACAGGGTGTGTTGGGGGAGTATGAGTACAAAACAGTGCTGAATACAATTATTATAAGACACTACAGAAACCCCTCCAGCAGCCTACCTGGTCAGCCTTGGCAACACACTGAGATGTTGATCACCTGATCATTTGGAGGGGTGCAGGAATGACTGTAGGCGCTCCACGTCTGAGAAGCGTGTGAATCTGTCGAGGTGGATGAGAGAGCCCCAGCCACAACACTGTTACTAGAGAAAAGTCAAATTACTTCACTCTTATTTGCATAGCTGAAAACCACACTCAAGTAAGAGAAGGGGTTCATTGCTAAGGGAATTCTCGGCTGATGAAAATATCTGACATGGTTCATGTTCATTCAGTTGGTCCAAAAGTCTGAAAATCTGAACTTTCTTCATTTGAACTTGCCACTACGCAAAAAAGGGGTTTAAAGTTGTAAAAAAAATAAAGAACAGCTTTTGAATTCATTGTTTCTGTGATGTTATGGAAACCAACACATTTACCCATATCTGCCTATTCAGCTTAAAGTGATTTAGCCCCTTTTCAAACTGAAGTTATAAGGGTGTTAAAATGAAGCTGGAGCATGTAAGAAGTCATGTAAAAATTCATTACCACGCTAATGTTATTGGTGGACCTCAGAAAAAAAAAATTGCAGGAAAAATGTAGGTTTTGTTCTCCATCAACAGGCTAAATCAGACATGTCTAACTGGTGACTTTCTGGGTCAAAGTCTCTGCAGAGATTAGCGTTTACCCTCATCTAATGTTATTACTTCAGTTCATGAAGGGCTTGCTAATTAGCTGATGAGCTGAATCAGGTGTGTTTAATGAGGCACTGTGCTGAAATCTGCAGTGTTTTTGCCCATGAGGACTGGACCCTGACACATGTGGGCTAAACGGTCAAGTCCACAGTTGGCACCTCTGCATTTAGAGCATCATCATATTTTTTGTAAGAGAACAACCTGGCCTGAATAATCTGACTAAGCTGATGTTTTTTTCTACTTTCAAAAATCTGTGTTGTTAATAATATGAAATGTACTGCTGCTTAAGTGTTGCTACTCTTGTACACAGGAATGCTGCTCTGCCTTGCTACGCACTTTTCCAACAGCTTGTACTGTTAACTCTATTACTTCTGTTTACAGACTATGTTCAGTGTTGCATGCCTGTTGTGTGCCTTTACCGCAAAAAAAAAAAAATATCGCACCTTGGCAAGTGAAATTACCTTAAATCTAGTCAATATATCTAATATTACAAGCTTGTTGTAAGATTACTTAACTTATTTCTAGGCATGTTTTACTTGTTTTAAGTCATTTTATCAAGTAAAACAATCTCACTACAAAGGCAGATATTTTTGCTTGTTTTAAGTAATATGCTGGAAACAAGCCTAATTACCTGCCAATACAGTGAAATAATTTTACTTCATATAATTATTTAAAATGAGTAAAAAATGTCTTGAAATAATTTGTAATAAGATTGAAAACATCTTAACATGCAAAATATTTGATACATTAACTAAATTTGAGGTCATTTTATTAGCCAAGATCCCATTTGTTTTGCAGTGTTCATGAACCTGTTTCTACACTGTAGATCAGGGGTGTCAAACTCAACCACTAAAGGGGTCGTATTAAAAAATCTCAACAAATCCAAGGGCCAGAGATAAAAAAAAATACTTTTATTTCATTTTTAATTAACCTTGTGCTATAACCCGAACTGGCCATTGTTTATTCAAAATACACAAAAACTTCAGCAGTAAAATATAGGCACTTGTAGTAGACCTTAAAATACTAAATTAATACTTGAAATATATAAATTTAAATGTCCCCAGCAGCTCAGTCTTTTAAACCTACCTATTTGCTTAAACTAGACACATGGCATCCTTTCTTTGCTGTAAGTTCATTAATACTTCGGCTCAGTTTCGCTAACATTAGGTGGTTATATTGGTTGAACTGCACCTGAAATGCAGCTAGTGTGTTTGGTGATATGACTGGCGTAGAACTGTGTAGAATTAGGGTGCAACTGCTGTCCCATAGCTTGTTGTTGGGGTAGGAAAGTCAGAGAGCACATTACGTTGCAGTGCATGCTGGGGACTCTAGTGCAGCGCATTTTGAAACTGGCTAATAATAATAGAAAATTAAAATACTTTTTACGACACAATCCTATCCAGCCCGCGGGCTTTGTCTCACATGGGCTGTAGATGAACAAGAGTCCAACAACTACAACACTACTGCTACAGTTACAGTAATGACAATTACGATGAATTATTAGTTCAAAATAAACAATAGTTAAGCCAAATATGTATAAACGCCTAGAACAAATTCCTATGTAAAGAAAGGCTGGAGTGTGCATGTTAAAAAGCATTAGAACGCCAAGTAAGAAATGTAAGAAAAGCATGTAAAAAGTGCTTTTTGAAACTATTACAATGAAAATCAGAATGTAATACCCATTCTGATTCACATTTAAAGCACAACTCTACAAATAATCAGCGTGTCAGTGAGGAATTATGAAACACTCCCAACTTGCCCTCAGGCTGGAGTAAAAGTTTGTGGAACAACTGAACATGGCAGAGTATGTATTCAGCAACCTATATAGCAAACACCTGCGTGACACAGCATTTAAACACACAGTTCTGCTACAGACTGACAGTCATGCATGACCCTTGTTTTTATAACCATCCATGACTGAAACTTTCTCACTAGTGATAAGAGTTTCAGTGAGTGAGATTTAGCCCTGTTATTCCGTATTTTACTGCAGGTCCTACATATTCAACGGGCTGTAAAAGGAGTGCTGAAAGCATCAAGTTCACAAGAAAATATATTTCCTTTTTACACACAGTAAAGGATCAGTGTATTTCACATGCTAAAACTAACAACCAAGCATGACCTGGGTGGATCTGACAGGGTTTATTTCAGACCAATATGTATTCAACACTTTCAGTAAAAACAGAGGGGGTTTGGGATCCCAGTGTTTCTTTCATTTCATCTTGACAGTTCCAGGTCGGATCAGTGTTGACAGGTGAAACCTATAAATAAATGAATCTGATCTCTGACATACTGAGCCTTACACCATCTTAATAGCTTGACGGTGGGCTCATCCATGTTAGTGCTAAATCATTCATAAAGTTATAAAGTACATCAAGCCAAACAAAAAAATTAAAACTATGCCCTGCTTACGCGATCAAATCAGATAAGTGAGCGAAAGGTGTGGTGAGGAGGAAACAGAGGCAAGGGCAGGGCTTATATTTGGAGAGGGAACTGTGTGACAACAAGAAAGGCTGGCCAAACACAGGACAGTGACTTTCGGTGAGAGAGGCTGTACAGACAGTAGAAACAGTGGAGCATATAAATACTGTGACAAACTAGTACAGGATGGCTTTGGCACTGGATTTTACTGTTATGAATAAAACCAACGATCACAGCAATTCAGGATAAAGAGAAAAACCTACAGTGTGCTTCTTTACTACTGAACATTACATGTAAGTTGACTTCTGATATTGCTAATCTGACACTTCACTAGAAACCCCACAAAGACAAATTGTTATATAATCATATAATCATTATATGATTATATGACTTAATTTTCTCACAGTCTCTCATCCTCATACAAAAACATACTTAATATCTGCCTGATTGATTGACTGTACGACAATGTGATAAAATAGCCACAGCTGTTGATTATGCCACACATGTTAGCTCAGTCAAGTAGGACACTATGTTACCTTTATGTCAAATTGACCTCAGATGCATATTTTCACTCACTTGGCATTAATATCACATAGCCACACGGTTCTGATATGCAGAAGCCACTAGCTATTAAACAATACAGCGTAAGAAACCCTTTAAATCAAATAACTTATCAGCTTGATTTATTTAACTGTTTGTTTGTACATTAAAATCCAGGTTCTCTGACAATTCATGTGTTTACATGCCAGTTTCGAGTCCATGTTTGTTTTTGTGAGTGTTTCGGTTTGTTCTGTACAGTTGATGTGTGTATGTGTGTGTGTGTGTGTGTGTGTGTGTGTGTGCGCATGCCAAAATGCCAGCATGACGTATGTGCTCAAAGGAACAATGCAGATGAACAGGTTGAGGGTGAAGTACAGAGGAAGGCAGACTTCAGAAAACATGACTTAAGTATGTCAGTTTCAGAATGACAGTGCATCATGGAAAGGTGTGGTAGTGAAACAAGCTTGGACTGCATCTTGACATGCTACAAAAATGTGGTGATACCAGAGTACATATACAGTACTGTGTGAAAATTTTAGGCATGTGAGAAATTAAAAAGCTGTTTGTCTAGACAGAAAACATTTATTTGCTTAGAAAAACATGAACATGTGTGTATATGACAAATTCAAATAATAATAATAAGACAGTAAGTAGTGATTTTATATTGCCAGTGGTGACAATAAAAAAGAATCAGACCATGATGATGACTATAAAAGAACAATTAACATGCAATTAGATTTCAATATCAGAAAGATTACAGTTGGGTGGAAGAAAGAATTTATGTAGCTGGAGCATGATTTTGGGAAAGATGTAATGTTGCTCTTGCTTTGAGTGACCATAGTTCAATTTTGAAATGGAAAAAAAAAACTTCACTCAAAAAATGTCCATAGGTATTGCTTTATGATTGTTTTGGTAGTGACAAAATAGAATGTTCAATCATTTATTCTAATAACTTAAACATTCTATTTTGTCACTACCAAAACAATCATAAAGCAATACCTATGGACATTTTTTGAGTGAAGTTTTTTTTTCCATTTCAAAATTGAACTACTGATAAATTTTAATCTTTCAACTTCAAATGAAAAAGATCTTTTAAAAATAACATTTAAAAAAGTGAAAAAACATGAAGTCTATTTTAACATCAACCTCCAAATGGAACCCACCCTGTAAATGATGATTTCCTATATATTTAGCTTATTTCTATTTCAATTAATGCCTTGAGTTTAAATAGATCACAACACAATCTTTATATCTATAGTCTGAATACTTTTTTTCCCCTGTGGGACCGCAGTTTTAACTAGTTTAGTAAAATAGTTTATGTATGACAAACAAGTTTCTATAATACTGGCCACAAATTCTTAATTTTGGACACATGATTTATTAGTTTGGTGGCCCAAGTGGCCAGTACAATTTTTGTATCTGTCCACCCCTGATCTAGTAGTTGTAGCTTAAGATGACTGCCTGCCTTTTCACAACAATTTGAAGACACTTTAATTACACAAGCACAGTTGCTTTGACTTTTTAACCACGAGATAATGTCACTAGTGCGTTTACCATGTGATCATACATGTGGCATCAAACCACTAACTCACTGCTCTGTCATTTGGTAGGCAAATTTAACCAGTCACTTTCAAAGGAGGACCAGCGATGCAACACAAAATAGCCCCATAATGCTCATAATCTTTACTTACAGCTCGACTTAGCATGTGGAAAACTAAATAAATGAACTGAAATTGTCAGTTATACTATTGTACAATTAATATAACAGTTATACTGTTGTATGAATTAACTGAATTTGTCTTAATTTCATCTTTGTTGCCTTGTCTATCATGTCATTCACCTATTTTTCAGTTGAACAATTATGAGTACACAATTTCAACATTTTATTGCAGTGTAATCTTTACACTGTACAGGTTTTTATTGTTTATAAAATTACAAAAATGTTTAATATGACAAGTGACTAAAACAATATATACAAGCTATAAACTGACCAAAAACTCATCTTTAAGAAACATTACATACACAAAACAGCTTAATTAAAGTCCACCAGGTTGAATGAAGGGTGTCAAAGTTGAAACGGAATTTGTAGCAGTTTAGGCCGAAGCCCAGCTGGTCATGCACTCAGTGACTGGAACCTTCAAATACAACTTTTAAAAAGTGTCAGTTTAATTGATGGCTCTTGATGACAGTTATTTCCAGCTACTGTGATGTTGAATTTGTTTAGCACCAAAATACGCTGCGCCTGAAGTATCATTTACAAGCAAAACACAGTGCTGATATGGCAATAACAAAAAAAAACAACACCAAAGTAGAAAGCTTCAGTTCCCCTCAAAAAAGATGTAACACAGCAATATGAGAGTGAGTGAGCTACAATTGTGTTGCATTCACTTGTTTTTCATGTTCAGGTTTATGTGAACTATGTAACCCTGCATTATAAAAATAAAGTTTGAATTGACTTATTGAAAGGAATAAATACATTCATATGAAACTTCCTTTGTTCACTCATACAGCTACCACAAAATGCACTGCTGATTAAATGGAAAGAAAAAGTTTACATTTAAACAGCACAAATTACGATTAACTTCACAAAATAAAACAATTAATCGCAATGAATTATTTCAGTTTTCATAGTCCTAGTCTGACAGTAAGCAATTGAATCTCAGTAGTCACAGTGTAATTCCCAATTCATTTCTAATCTTTAAATCGCAGTGCTGATGGAGTCCAGGGTAACAACTGTTCAAACAACTCTTGAAATCTCAGTGAAAATGAAATTCGTGTTTGGGCTGGCAAATTCAATTACGTACTGTACGACAGATGCATGTCTGAGGGCCTTTGTAAAAGCCCGGGCAGCAGGCCTAAGCCGCAGCAGTGTTAGATCAATGCCTGCTATGTGCAATCTCTCCAAGCTTCCACACCTGACTTTTTTCAGAGAGGGCTCCCAAATGCCTGTCATACTGCTTGCACTCACCCTGCCTGTGCCAGAGGTGTCATTACAACACATGCTGAAAAAACAAAAAAACACTGTCTGCTTGGTGCCTATCTAATTATAATGCAGCCTTTGGCAGGAGCTGTTTGGAAGTCTGTCGCATGATCTTACAGACCAATCTCATTATCAGTTGATGAGACTGACACTTGTTTTCTTTGTGCAGCATGTCTAATTCATCTAACACAACCAGCCTGTGCGATCCCTCGGACAGGATGTGCGGTAAGCAAGACCTCCTCTTTTTTTCTTATCATGGTCCACTGCTGAGAAATTTGTTTCTTTCTCTCTTCTTTTATTTCATTCAATTCCACCAATTCAGAAATTTAGCATTTACATTAATTACTGGAAATTTCCCTGCTTTATATTTTATCATTAGATGTAAGTTATGAATTGAATTTCACTTCACTGGCTAAACTGAAACAATGTTAACTACATTTTAAACTTAAATTCAATTAGTTGGTATTTTCTTAATTAGGTATTTGTTGCTTTGTCTCACTCTGTACCATGCCATTCACCTGCATATCAGTTCAACAATGCTGCATTTATAGTTTCAGCATTTTGAATGCTGTGTAAATTTGAACGTATCTGAAGTCTAGGTCAAACTTAAGTTATAACCACTTTGTCAAAGGTGATCCATATGACTTTTGAAACATTTAAATAACTCAGCCTTTGCACTTTCACTTTCAATTTCTAAAAACTACTAAAAGATTTTTTTTCATTTCAGCAACTCATCTGATGTACTGATTGTGTGCACAAGAGAGCTGAGCTTAGTCCTTCTACATAATGCGTCCTTCATGTATTTTCAGATTTTGCCTAGATTCAAACATCTTTCAAACTGTTTCAGTGTAAAAGTTTTTTTTTCTATTTTTGAGCTGTTTTAGTTGTCAATATATTTCAGAATGTTTTTATCAGCTACTCAATGTCAATTTATGAAACCAACATAAATATTAATACTTTTTTTGTTAGACATCAATATTAAATTCATGATAAAATGACACTGTACACTGTAATTCATTTTCAATAGTGATGCTATAATGATCAGAAACTGTGTGCTTCTCTATTGTATCTGTTTTAATCTTACATTTACATTTAATACATATACAGATACATTTAATTTGCTTTTTTGTATTTGATGACCTTCCTCTGCACGTTCACTGTAGTAAAATTGTAAAGTACGCTACTTTAATGTGTTGTATAGCGTACTGCATTATTTGTTTAAAATCAGAAGTACTGAAACAAATATGTCAACACCAAACACACAAAACGTGTTTTGGGAATGATATATTTATTTGTTTCAGTTATGATAATCAACAATCATTGTGCATATAGCTCAAAATGTATACATTGTACAAAACTAGCAACCAGTGCTTTTTTAAATTTGATTTTAAAAAATGGACACTTTTCAAAAACATGGCATTTTGTATTTTGTAAAATTAATAAGGTGTTTTTGAAACATTTTAACACAATTTTCTAAATTTTGAAGAACATCTACCCACAGAGTAGAAGGTTTAAAGTCAATCTAAAATGAAAATTGGCCAATTCTACCTTCACATTCATGTCATGTTAAGTGTAATTCATCATATCATTTAAAATACAAAATACTTGTTTTTCTATAGTCTTTTGTCAAAATGACTTTTCCCACTTCAAAAACATCTTTTGATTACATCATCATGCACCAGAGGTTGGAGAACAATACCCCAATCACCCCACCAAATATCAAGTGATACTATTTAGCTTCCTATTTAACTTTCAGCTAACACCCTCCCTGATATCATGTTTCACTGTGGTCACGGTACAGAAGGAAAACGTGTCATAATTTCCAATTCTTGTTGACTTTGATGTTTCTTCCTGGCCATATGCTTAAGGGTGTGGTTAAAAGATGATTCAGTCAGGATACTATTTGCATATGTTTCAGTAGTGACATGAAGACATGGTAAAGGATCATTTTTTAAAAAAGGTTCTTTTTAATGACTGAAACATCACTTCAACTTAATCTCATTAAGAACAGAAACGAAAAAAAGTAGATTTTCATTTTCACAAATGCAGTAAAACCACAAGACTCCCGGCATCATTCTATTGCGGATTGTCACCCTAGCACCTGCCCTGGCTTGATGTATTTAACACATGCTCTATTTAATGCTCGCTTTAATCATGAAGCAAGTTGAACTAGAAAAACTCCACTGCTGAAAGGGCATGAAATACCTACTAGACAATTATCAATATGTTAAGCAGGAAACACTTTCTCACTTTTACTTTCAAAATAAAGCATTAAACCACAACAGACTATGTGTCACTATGTTTTTACCAGTTCTTATAATTGGTATAAACAATACAGTCAAGCAATGTAGTCTGTCATCAGTACATATGATTGCAAAGACACATAGTAACATGCTGCATTAATATGGAGTTCACTTAATCTGTGAGGTTATATGCATATATCGCTACTGTCGGAAGAATACCTTTCCATTTTTGTCGTTTTTCAGTTTTTGACAAAATTTGAAAATGCCTTTTCCCCTTTACATTGTGTGTAAGTTTCATGATGAGTGGACCAAAAGAAACAGCCCAAAATGACTTGAGAAAATGTCTGGTTCCAGTGGCTTAGATTAAAAGTAGGTTTTTTCCTTTTCCCTTAAAGTTACCATTTTGGAGATACAAGGTTTTCTTCCGACAACAGCGTTATATTTGTCTGTCTCACGTGACGACACTGTACAATCACGCTACTGTTTTCCTGACTGGGAGAATCAATATATATTCCGTGTACAGCTTGATGCGAGAAAAAGATGACTATTCACATCAGTTTCAGAGCCTTTTTTCAACGGTAGGTCGAATTAGAGCTGATCAGTTGTTTTTTATGTGCTCTGGTGGGAGAATAACAGTAAACTGAAGTGTTCTATAATTGACTGCAAAAACCATGATCACTGGCAAAATGGGTGAAACACATGTCGAAAACAAAGACAAGCTGTACACTCGAATAACATTTACCACTGAAATGACCTAGCACTTGTCCAAGATATAGCCATTTCCTCTGCAAAGTGCGTCTGAATTTATACACATCAGGGTACCCAAGCCAGGGGTCTCTTCTTTCTTCTTGTGTGGCTTCTTATTAAAATACTTCTCAGTACTCATCCATTGGGTAAATATTAGATAAATCACTAGTGTAACTACAACTATACATTCTTTTAAACTAAGTGAAAGCAATTTCAGCCAGGACAACTGCTAGTCATGTGTGGTAGCTAGCTGACTTTATGCTGACTTTAAGTTGTGTATAGGTAGTATTTGTAAAAACTCGGAAGAAGTGTCCTCCAGCCATACTGTTGACATTCTGCAAGCATAATGTGTATGAGCAGTCAATATCGGCTATGGATTCCAAAACAAGATCAAGAAAAGTCAGTTTGATCGAGGGCACTGACCTGCACAAAATTGATAAGTCATCACTGAGTCCTGATTATGCATTATAGCCCATGATAACAAATCCAGTCATCTATAATTCATCTAAATCGCTAGAATCATAATTGATCTGTGGAAGGGTCAGACCATCAAATATTGTTGTGCATAAGATATGTAGACATAAATAATGAGAATCAAAGGTCAATCATCATTCAGTGCCGACATCTAAAGATGATCAAGTGCAAAACTACAGAATTCATCCTTCACTTAACTGTCTACCTGTGACAGACACATGAACGCAGACTTTGGTGTAGGAAGATGTCTGAAAGTTTTTCCTTTTTATTCTCACTTTCAAAACATTTCTCCTTTGCTGGCTCAGCTCTTCAGCCTCTTTCCCCACATAATGTCGGACAGCTAGGACACTATAAAAGCTTACACTGTTTTCTTTTTTGATGCTGTTGTCACTACAACCACGAACCACGCAGCACACCATTGCAATATTTCGTCTGTCAGGATGCTTTACTAACAGTGTACAAATGGTAGCTCTATGAAGGTTGCTGTCATCCCCACATTGACCGGCAGTCGACAATATGGTGGCAGCAACAAGTGTGACGTCAATCGAATACTATTTATTGGCTCTTGCTGCTGTCTCCTTAACTATCCCTTGCTCTCACTATCCCTCCTCCAGCTGTGTTTATTTAGCGGTCCCATTCAAAGCATGTTGTTATTAAGATGGTCAATTAAAAAAAAAAAATTATACTTTGGTGGGTGTCCATATACCTTGGCGAACTGCCAAAGTATAGCCTTTGCATGGGAAACACAGCATATTGAACATTTTAAATCAGTAAGTACTTAGAAGTTGGAAGTACATAAACCAACTATTTTTGTTTTTTGAACACACAATATTTGAATTTTTCAGCAAAAGACATTCTGTGTATTTTGTATGTATTTTATACATTCTATGTATTTTATCTGCATTTTGTGTGTTTACTGTGGTGTGACAGGAAACTCTAGTGTAGGCTAAACCTGAGGTTACGAGAGTTCACATACCTGTGAATGTTTCACACAGCATATGATTCAGTACATGTCAAAATTTTAGCATGAGAATAGAAACCAGCATAAAACATGATTACAACATGACTATACTATCTTTCTAGTGGCTGTCAGTGCCACTTTGATTTACAGCCCATTTTTGATTTAATGTGTGACATATTTGGCTTTAAGGTCTAGAGTGTTTTCTAATCTCTCTCTACACCTCTCTCTCCCTCTCTCTCTCTCTCTCAGTGGCACGTCTGTATGAACAGGAAGTCATAGTAGTTCCCGTGTTGCTGCTGGCAATTTTCCTGGGCACACTTCTAACTATGTGTTTTCTGCGCCTGTGTTCTAAGAAAGAGGTTGATGCAGTCACAACACACAGACACCACACACACAGTCACCATCATACACACAGACACCACACAGACAGTCACCATCATACACACAGACACCACACAGACAGTCACCATCATACACACAGACACCACACAGACAATGAACATCATGCACAAAGACACAGCACAAACAGTCGGCATCACACACATCGACAGCACCGAAGCAGCAGACAGCACCTGCAGGGCATTGACGGTAAGTCTCTCTTGCATGTTTGCAATCTGAGTTGTTGTTTTAACATCTCCGATAGTTGTTGCCTTTTAACCTAATGTAACAGAACAATTAAAGATTAAGTCTACAACCACTTTTTGATCTTTTTAACTGATTCTCTTTCTCAATCCCTAACAGCCCCTCCAGAGCTAAATCCACTGGAGTATGAGGTTGTACCTATGACACCCCAAACACAAAACAGCAAGCCCAGCCCCCAGCCTGGAGTACCGCCACTGTCCACTGAGAGGCAGCATGACTCCTTTCAGCTGATCAACCCACTGCCGCTCACCTTTGCAATGAGGCAAGACAATGATGTCACTCTCTACAGAGCCACTATGGACCGGAGGGCTGTCGTCTTACGAGTGCTCAAAGGTACACATACAGTTACATATGACATGAAAAGAGAGTAATTGAAAGACATTAAACTGTCATGGACTTCCGTTCAATAATGTGATTGGTAGTGATGGCAAGTTTTTTTTTTAAGGTTGGGCCACAAATCCTGTTTAGTGAGCATCATATTCAAAGAACTAAATTAAGAAAGATCTTTTTTCTCTTTATATCAACTAATGAAGTGTACAAAGATATCAAAACTAAGTACATACATAAATGGTTTACATGCAATAGTTTCAATGTCTTTATAAATGGTTATGTAGGACTTCTGCCCCATAGTATGATCGATGGAGATTTAAAGGTTTTTTTTAGGTTGGGCCTAAAAAATCCTGTTAAGGGGGCCATCATATTCAAAGAGTACCATAACTATATTAAATGGATGATATTTTTTTCTTTTTAAGCAATGAATGAGAAGACTGGAGATGGAGATGCTGAGCGTCAGGATAGGGGCACTTAGGGGGTCAATCAGATTTTCATAGAGGCCATGCATAAATGTGAAAAATAAATAAATGACTAAATTACAATAGAGTAAATACATAACTTGCCTACCAGTGTTATCAGGACATTTTGTGATGTGCTGTTTTTCAGGAGAAAAAAAGGCAGTTTATACAGTCAAGCAAGTTTTGAGCACAGAGATTTTGTCTGAATTGCTCTATTGGCCACATCGCTAGATACACGCAGAACATCTTGCATTATTTATTTGTTCTATAATATTTCTTATTATTTATTTATTATTTATGTGAGGTTTTTTTCTTGTAATGGTCCAGTGTAGGGATGCATCGATACTGATACTGGTACTGGTAGTAAACAAGGGTCTGCCCGCATTGCAAAATGTTGCTGATGCTGTTGTAAAAGTCGAATGCAAAGTCGTTGGTCAGTTCAAGCATTCTCCACCTTGGCATATTCTCGTCAGGCATACACTGTGTGATTTTAGCCCATTTTTAAGCAAGACAAGATAAGTATACTTGTACAACTATAGTTGTAGTTATATGCTTTACATAAATAAAAGCAAAAGGATCATCAAAAGGAACAATAAAGAGAAGTGCTTAGGAATGAAAAACAGAAAAAGCATTAAAAAATAATAAAGAAGTCATTCTATGAAAACATCCATTTTTGTGTCCCTTGTATCTGTTTACAGATATATTACACTTGAAAAACATGTTACGGTTACAATTTATTATTATTTAAAAAAAAAAAACAATTAGTTATTTTAACAATTACACCTTCTTGAGCCATCAATTTAGCAATATTGGTTTTTAAAATCCATTATGTAGAATTCCAAGCACCACAGAACTGCTCATCCTCACAGTCATGTGTAAAGGGTGAGAGCCATATTTTGAGGTAAAAACATCTTTTTCTGCAATTTTAATTGCAATAATATATACACTATGAAATATATGATTTAAATGACATAAAGAAAACAAATGCCAAATATTATAAAATATATAATGAAAGTTGTGGTCCCCAGGAGGCGTGTCAATGGTCTTACTGCATAACAAAAAACTCTTATTTTGAAATAAAAATCACACTGATGACATCACCTGACGTTTACCTATTTTCTGAAGATCTATGAAAAAAAGCACATGGTAAGTCCACTGTGTCTTTGCAGTTACCAGAAATGTTCTCATTTAGCTCATGATTTCATATGAAGCTTTTAGCTGAAGTCACTGGTACAACCTACTTTATTCATAGGCAATTGTGAAAAAAATGGAATGGATTAAATTACATATTTTAATGGATATTCCATGATTGACAACATGTGGTTTGATGCTCTGTAGCAGCCATTTTGTAAAATGCATTTTTCATTAAAAATGTCACTGGTGCTGCTGTCTCTGGTGTTACCTTTCTTATGTGTAACACCAATGACAAGCAGTAACACCAGTGACTCCCATGGATAGTTAAAATAGTGGACGTTTCCGTAGAATGACCCAAATCTTAAATAATGCAGCTTATGGTATCCTGAGATCTAACACCTCAGAAAGGCATTTGAAAAGATTACACAAAATTTAACTATGAAACATTCTTTACTTACAGCTGTAAATGTTATAGTAATTTCTTGTAGTAAAATCTTAGTAGGTTACTCATTGTGGTAACAAAAAACTTGTACTTGATCTAAAAAAAGGTATCAATACTTCCCTAGTCCAGTTTGCCCAATGACACTGTACACCAGGCATGTCAAACTGGGGACCTTCTGGGCCAAAGTGCTGTGGAGATTAGTGTTTACCCTCATTTAAGCCCTGAGATTGTGGTTATGATGCAGTTTAGAGAGAAAGTTCATATGTAAATGGTTTACATGCACGTCTGTCATTATAAATCAGAAGCTGTCAAAGATAACAGAACAAGAAGAACAGCAGCTAAAATCTGAGTTGAGGCTTGCATGGAAAGTAAAGGCTTTTTTGGAGAATGTATGTTAAATACAGACATGCAGTAGTGGTGTAACGGTTTGGAGCTAAAACCGAAATTCGTGGTTTGACAGTCTATAGTTTGGTGCACATGGTGTGAACTGCAAATATTTTTTGTCTCGCTGAGACAGCATCCTGCTCCGTGGTCGGTTCACAGAGCACACAGGCTACCAAGGGTACAGCTACTCTGTGCAGCAATGTTCAAGCAGTTCTCCTCTACTTCTGACCAAGCTCAACCAATTACAAATGCAAAAGGTTGATTCATTGGAAAAAGTAATAAAAATAATAAAGGCTTATATCAGTTTCAGTTAAGCTTTATTTATATGCAGTCATTTCAAACTCTCCAAAACAAGGGATTCTGATCACTGTTAAATGTGCTCAAGTCCCAGTATGAAATTCCAAGCATATCACATTTCAGTACATATGTGGTGCCAAAGATGTACAAAGAAACAAAGGCAGAACTGTTTGAAGAACTACGCAACGCACAATTAACTGTGATTTATGATAGATAGCTGAACATTTCAAGTTAAAGTGGATAAGGTAAAAGAATACTTGATTACTGAGTGATGGTTCGATTTATTCCTCTTGATGTTTACATTTAACTTGCTTGCCATTTACATTCTTATATACTCAATGATTAGTAGTGATTGCTCTGCCTCTTGTTACTTACATTTTTCGTACTTGATGTTTTGTTCTATAACTAATGTTTACATTTGTTTTACTTGTTTTACATTTTGTTTTGCAACCATTTTGTAAAGATTTTTTTTGCAAAACTATAAAATAAATATAATAAATAATAATAAATTTATTACTTAAAGCCAATTTATTTATTAAATTTATATAAATTTAGTTTCTTTTTTAAAAAATGACTTCTTGTTTGTATTTGCACATCTTGCATGCTACTTATGTGTATTAAAAAAAAACAAAAAAACAAAACTGAGGATCAAAGTTAGTTACATTTTTCCATGCTGAACCAGAACACAAACCGTACTGTGGTCCAGAAACCATGGACCAAAACGAACCGTGAAAGTGTACTGTTACACCTTTAACATGCAGCCAAATTCACATGTTTTGAGTTTAAATCAATAAATGTATCACTTTTTTAATTTTATTTTCTGCCTTATTTCTCTACTGCAGAAACAGCCAACGACAGGGAGCGGCAAGACTTCCTTGGCTTTGCCCACTTCCTGTCCGAGTTGGGGCCCCATTCATGCCTGCCCACTCTGTTGGGAGTGGTGACAGTAAGATCACCACTTATCATGGTGCTAGAGGAGCTGGACAACCGAGACCTGCTAGGCTTCTTATGGAGATGCAGACAGGTGCCATATACACTTATTGAGCACTCTATTAGACACACATACTTTGTTGATGCATCTTGTAGATGCACAGTTAAAAACTATAGAGCATCTTTTTCTATGCTCAGTTTGCTGATGAAGGCCTTCTTATAGCCCTTCATCAGCGTAGCAACAGATGGACTACATCAGGGGCGTCCAATCTTCTCTACATAGGGCAGATGTGGCTGCAGGTTTTCATTCCTTTTCAATTCCTCATTCAGTTGTTTCATCAGTTGGTCTCAGTCTTCAAACAACTGACCAGGTGTGCTTCTGCTTTAATGAATGTAAACCTGAAACCGGCCCCTTTGCAGATTAGATTGTACACCCCTGGACTACATTCTGTAATTGTATATCGACAAAGCAGTGGTGGAAAAATTATGAGTAACTTTACTTAGGTGCATTTTACATTTTCATTTAGACCTTCAAAATACTGCTTACAAAGGATATGAGATTTTTCTGTTTTCCTTTGTTTCTTTTGCCAGTCAGTTGAATACATTTTCATTTACATTTATTGTTATTATTACCATGTCCAAACACATTCATATCAGTGTACTGGGCAGTAGACAAAGAATATGTTTTATTGTTATGTATTGGGTGGTTTACATTCTCATTCTTTTCATTCTCTTACAACCTCATAGGACCACCAAAGTGTGGGAACACCATGTGACCTGACGGAGAAACGGATTTTCACAATGGCTGGACAGATCGCCACTGCTCTGGTAGGTACTACCTCAAATCATGTGATACTTGATTTCACAGTCATTATATTACAGCTACAATGCAAGCATAACCTTTATGTTACACAAGCCTGTACAATACCTGTGGATGGTTCCTAAACATTCTAGAACAGGATTGTCAAACTCAATTCCTCCTGGGCCACAGCACTACAGAGTTTAGCATCTTCCTGCTTCTCATGAACTCATGACGGCCCTGCTGATAAGCTGAGGAGTTGAATCATGTGTGTTTAGAAAGGCATAATACTAAATTCTGTAGAGCTATGGTCCAGAAGGAACTCAACTTGACACCCCTGCTCCAGAATATGAGGCAAAAAAATTGTAGTCATGGTCAGTGTTCTGAGCTCATAAGATGTATTGCGAATGCCAGCCTAATGCATGTAGTTTGAATGAAATTCAGTTTCACTTGGATGAAATTCAGACATTAAGATGTAACTGGCAGAAAGACATTTTCACAATACACTATATGCATACTAATATTTAGGTTTTGCAAAGTTTGATAAGTTAGAACAGAAAAAACCCACATTTGAAAAAATACTATCAAAAATTAAGATTACTCTGATTTTTATTCAACGTTTTACACACTACACAACAGTAGACCCAGTTGAGTAATTATGCTTTCTCTGTAATGAAACATGCAGTGCATTTTAAGCACAGACGATGCCTCAGAAAAGCATAATGTGACATAATTTATCACAACAGAATAAAATATCACCATATTTGTCCACCCCTAGTATGCCAAAGTAAAATTCTCAATCTATGTAAAGTCTAGTGCAGATCCAATAACTGATATAGTGGTACAAGGCAGAGGCTAAGTGTCTTTTGCTGGAGTAGTGCCTACCTCTAGTCTTCTAACATCTAGTCAAAGTAGCAAAGTGATTTTAAGCACATAATTTAGTAGTTTTTAAAGAAGGTTTTTGCAAACTGAAATACTAGTTTGGGGATGTTTTAGTAAAATATTGTGTTGTACCCATGAATAGTGAGTAATAAAAGATGTGAAAGTCAAGTGTGGTGTTTCATCTTTGTCACTTTACTGACGAGTAAATCAGCGAGAGCTACATTTCTGGATTTTGCGGGCATAAACGATAAAGTTCCGATAGCATTCCTCAAGCCCTGATAATCAAAGGGAGTCTAAACTGCATTTAGTGTTGGTTTAAGCAACACTACTCGTACACATTTCAATAGAAATATCCACAAATTACGCAGTCATGCTCCCGCTCTGCCAAAATGAAAATGTATTTGCAATTACTGCATTTTCACTTTCTACCAGGCACCCCTGTCAATCAAACACTGCGGGCAGGACATTGGGAGGGTTCAACAAGGTTCTCCAGAAAGTGTTTTACCTACGACAGCCCTTTTGACAACATGGCGAATCAATTTTCTTTTGTTTTCTTTAAATGCTTGAAAACACTTTAAAGACTGAAGCAAACGCTGAAGCCACAAAATGGCACCATTCACTAACCTTTAAACTTGACTTTAAAATTGCAGGAGTATTTGCACAGCAAGAACTGCATCCACGGCAACATTGGGGCACGAAGCGTCCTGGTTGGTCGAGACCTTTCAGTGAAGCTGTGGGGTTTTGGCCCAGCTTACTGTAGGAGGACGGAGGAGGGGTCTGCAGGAGAAGTGGAAGAAATGGAGATGAGGAAGTGGCAAGCTCCAGAGGTGTTAGCCCGTCGACCTGTCAGTTACAGCAGTGATGTGTAAGCAGTGCTGGACAAATTTTCATTATTGGCTTAAGCTCCATTATGTTGCAGAGAATCAAGGTACCAAGTTTTCATGTTCATTTCTGTTCTCTTTCACTTGCAGATGGTCGTTTGGCATCTTGCTATATGAAATGGTGACTTTAGGTGAGTTTATTTATAACAATATGTGTCATTTTTTTCTGAAATAATTAAGTTTTCAATAGAAAACCTATATACTAATTTTTAATATTGAAACAACACAACATATAATATACATTCAACAAGTTAAACACGCACAGGTATCAAACAATAAATTTCACTGACTGGAGTAAAAATGTCAATCCATGAAATACAATAAAAATTAAACAAGCAAGCTCACAATGAGGGTAGACCCTCATTCATTTTTATTTTATTTTCAGACCTGCCTTAAAATAAAAGGAAAATGGCTGAAGCAGCTATAACGTCTTCCTTAGTCATTTGTACTCTTTAAATTTGGGATAATTGTAGAGCCTACACACAAGCAAGCACGCAAAAAGTGCGAGGAAGTTCTTTTGCTCTAATGGACTGCAAATGGAAACATTGACATACATAAGATTTTTAGGTAGTCTTTCATTTTAATGTATTAAAAAATGTACCAAATCATGACTCCACCATATTGCAGTAAACCGAATTATGAATTGTGTGAATCGTTACATATGTTGTTTTCAACATGACAGTTTTCAAGAATCCCCACTTATTTTAATTTAGTCAAAGGCTAGGTTAGATTTGTCTGAAAAGATGGGTCTTTTGTGTTAATAAAAAAGCAATATCAAAATACCTAATAGGTTCTTAACTTGTAGAATTACATCACATTTTCTTCCACCTGCTCCAAAGGAGATCCTCCATTCCCTAGAATAATGGCCATTGAACTCCTACAGCACCTCCAGAGGGGAAAAACCTTAAAGAGACCAGCTAACTGTTCCAACTCACTGTAAGTAAACACACACATACACACACACACACATACACACACACACACATACACACACACACAAACACAAACTCTGTTGGTGTGTTTACCTTGAATATATAACTTACTATGTAGAATTTTACAAATGTCGAATTTGAGTATACTTGCAATACAAAGTGGATCGAGAGAGGCTGTAAAAATTAGAAAACAAGTTGAGTACTAGCTGGCTAAAAAAATTAAGCCAGAACTTACATACCATAATCTAACGCGAATAACTCTTTAAGGCTGATGTAAAAACATGGCTATTTCTGATGTTTAATCTGCTCTTCTCTGTTTATTATGTGATTTCTCAGTGGTGTTGAACTAAACTGACATAAAAAACTCAATGTAACAAAGCTGAAAAAATTAAAAGATTTTGATTCAGTTTGTGTTACAAACTACCATTTTGAACAAGAAAATGCAGGAATAGGACTAGCAGCCCTATTTTATTGTTATTTTTTGGGCTGTCATGATCATGAAATTTTAGCTCATGATTGTCATAAGTAATTGTGAAAAACATTAGAATTAGTTACATAGCTTACAGATAAACGAACATTACTCACTGCTACCCTCTAAATATATATAGAACATTTGTTTGTCTTTATACACTCAATGATGCCTCAGTGAATGCATTTACTGCATTTGCTGCTACTCAGAGCACCAAATTGATATTTTGTTTGTTGCAGCTTAATATTATTGTGAAATCTAAAGACTGTGGACAATGATTTCAGTCAACTTAAATAACTGTGATCTAAAATAATTGCAATTAGGCAATTATGTAATCATTGTGACAGGCCTCATTACCCTGATAAAACAAATACAACAATAAGTGCTTACCGATCCAAATTGCACTCTGAATGAGAAAACAAATTACAGTGCATCCAAAAATAAAGGAAGCCTTATGCATCTATTTTGCAATGATAGACAACACAGTAGTTCACAGAAAGCGTTTATTCTACAGACTGCTACCTTTCACTCTGATCAATGTGGACATGCACTTGTCGTTACTCTTCTGACAGCAGATTTAAATGAGTTTAAGGCACTGCTGACAAATTCTCTGAATGGATCGCCAGCGAGACGGTCAGTATAAGAGAGTTAACAGGATGCCCTACATGCTTTGTAATGTTAGGCTTTAGTAACCAACTAAGACACAGCACACATTTACATCATCTCATATTATCAAGTTATTAATAAAATCATAGCTAGGACTGGTCATCCACAAACACAATTCAAAGTATAATTACTAGGGGTGTAAGGATTCTGAAACTAAGACCAAATAAACAGTGTGGTGTTGTGTTGTGGTCCTGGAAGACAGAAATGCGATACCCCTCCCACCAAGCCCAACCCGTGGCCACTCTCTCTCATTACCAGCTCTCATTACATTACTACTGTAACAAAACTCACCTTCCATTTCACAATTAACACTATAACATGTAAATCAGGAAACGATTATTCTGTTTAAAGTTAGTGAAAGCTGTATATCACGTTTAGTGTTCTTCTCTTTAGTGTCCAAACTGTTTTTTTAATAGTGTGATTTAATACATTTTTTTTACCACATTTTTTCTTATTTGCTCTCCACCCCATCCAAAAAAGAAAAATAAAAAAAATCAAGGTATGAACTAAAATGTGGCTCAAAAACTGAGGTCTGAACCAAACCATGGATCTTTAGAATTGTTACACCCCTAATATTTACCTATAATTAATTGTGATTTAGGGCCTAATTGTGAGTCACTGTAACCTCTACATTTCTCAGATACTCCATAATGAAGGAATGTTGCCAGTGGAGACCACAGGATCGAGCCTCACTGGCTCAAGTGATTTCAAAGCTCTGGCTGGGTGAGAGAAGTGCTAATGATACGGCGGTGCTCAGAGTGCCTGAGCCACTGGACATTGAGAAATACATCCGGGAAGCAGGCTATGGAGAGGCTTACAACTACGCTGTCCTCTAATAGGCTCCTGGGATATACTGCTCATTTAAATGGATTACATTTGCACATGGTCAGCTGCCTCAGTAGGTTCTACTGAAAATCTACCTGCTGCAAGGCAAACGCACAGCAGAGACATTCTTGAATGCCTCGGCCTCTGAACATAAGACATCAATAAACCAGCACTTGTTGATGATTGTAGTCTTTTGTGGAAATGTCAAACAGTGTGACCCACAACACTAGCATTCTATTCACTTGTACATGATATTGTTCAACTGGAATGATGATCTCTCTTTTCTATACAATGAATGAAGAGAAATGTCTAACTTTGGGATGGGTTGCAAGCTAAGCAATTAAATCATTCATTTCAAATCACATAGAAGAGACAGAAGAATTAAGAGTTATCGATTACTTTAAACCCTAATTAAACCATGTTTTAATTGAAAATAGTACAATGACAACATGTCAAAAGTTGAAAATGAGAAATTGTATTGTGTTTTGAAAAATACATGCCCGTTTTAAATTTAACGCAAGCATGCAAACATGTTTCAAAATATTGGGACGGGGCATTTTTACCACTTTGCTGCATCACATCATCTATTATCAACACTCTGCGAGCATTTGGAAACTGAGGAGACCAATTGCTGTTGTTTTGAAAGTGTGATGTTTTTTCTGTTTTTGTTTGATACAGGATTTCAGCTGCTCAATAGTTCAGGGTCTCCTTTGTCATATTTTTTGTTTTATAAAGTGCCTGGACTGAAGGCTGGCTAGTTCAAAAGCAATTCTTTTTACTATGGAGCCATACTGTCATAACATGTGCAGAATGTGGTTTGGCATTGTCTTGCTGAAATAAGCTAAGCCTTCCCTAAAAAAGACGTCATTTGGATGGCAGCATATGGTGCCAAAACCTGTATATATCATTCAGCACCACTGGTGCCATCACAGATGTACAAGTCACCCATACCATGTGCACTAATGCATCCACATATCATCACGGATGCTGGCTTTTGAACTGTGTGCTGATAACAACCTGGATGGTCTTTAGCCCGGGGGATGCAGTGTCCATGATTTCCAAAAAGAATTTCAAATTTTGATTTGACTTTTCCACTTTACCTCCATCTATTTTAAATGAGCTTGGGCCCAGAGAAGGTGGTGGTAGCGTTTTTGGAATCTGTTTATATGTGGTTTCTTCTTCTTCATGCTAAAGTTTTAACTTGCATTTGAGGATGCAGCGATGAACTGTGTTTACAGACAGTGTTTTTTCTGAGAAAGTGTTTCTGAGCCCATGCAGTAATATCCACTACAGAATTGTATCTGTTTTTAATGCAGTGCCGCCTGAGGGCCCAAAGATCACGGCCAGCCAATATTGTTTTTTGGCCTTGTCCTTTGCCTATAGAGATTTCTCTGGATTCTCTGAATCTTTTAATGTTATTATGTACCATGGATGATGAAATCACCAAGTTCTTTGATATTTTACATTGAGAAATATTATTCTTGAATTGTTGCACTATCTGCCTGCACAGCCTTTCACAGAGTGGTGAAACCCTCCCCATCTTTACTTCTGAAAGACTCAGCCTCTCTGGGATGCTCTTTTTATACCCAGTCATGATACTGACCTGTTGCCAATTAACCACCAGATTTTTTTTTTGTTTTACTCAACTATACAAGTTTTTTGTTGCCCTGTCCCAACTTTTTAAAAATGTGTTGCAGGCATCGAAGTCAAAATGGGCAAATATTTTTTAAAACACAATAAAATTTTTCAGTATCAACATTTGATATGTCGTCTTTGTACTAATTTCAATTAAATATAGAGTTTAAATCATTTGCACATCATTGCATTTTGTTTGTATTTACATTTTGCACAGCATCCCAATTTTTTTTGGAAAGGAGGCTGTAACATAATACTGAGTAACCTAACAATTACTTCACCTGTCATTTTAATGGATATTACTGCAAATGCGCATTTATGAACTGCTTCTGGTGTAGATTCATGGCGATGTGTGTGCTAGTAGCTCTCCCTGCTGGAGAAACTTCAGACTGCAAGTGTGACTTCAAAAGCCATTCCCACTTAAAACTGTATGGAAATACATTTACTCTGTCATAGCCTAATGGCTCTTAGAGGCCCCACAATAGCCCAAAGTATTAATTATAAAAGTGAATAAAACATTATGTGTACATATTATTCAACATTATTTATTATCTTTTTTTTATTATAATTTCTGGCCACAGAGATCAGAAGAACTTAGTAGAGCTAGCTGCTCTAGCATAATAGCAACATGCTTTAGCTTGTTTGTTTTACAGCAACGAGTCACACTGAAGCAAGCTGAAGTTCTAAAGCAAGCTGGCATTTACTTTTGATTCTATGTATGTAAGCTAAACTTAAAGTAAAATATGTAGAAGAAGAGAGCCGCGGGACAGGGTAAGCTAGTATTTTCAGCTTTCAAACAGAAAAAAACTGACTAACGGGGCACACGCTTGCATATTTTTTAAAGAAATGTGAAGCCAAAGAATTTTTAACTCAGTCATTCTGATCATGTAAGCTGTGCTGCTGTCCACTGATACTAGTTGGAGACTAGTTTTGTTACCTATTATTTCCTCAGCCATGCGTTTCTTTATATAGTAGTATTTATCATAGAACTATCCACTAGGTTTTGTTACTTGTCATTTTGATAAAAGTGTTTTCTGAGTTTGCAGAGCGTATACGAACTTGCAGCGCAATGCAGAGCATTTGTAAAATGCAGCGCAAATGTTGTCATTTTGATTAAAGCATTTTTTGCTTTTCCTTTTTTTTGCAGTGCATTGGGTCTTGTTAGCGACCGTAAGTGTGAGATGATCAGCGATGTAACTCAACATACACTTTTTAAACAGTGGAACTGCATGACTTTCCAATGACATAAAATTTCCATGCCACACAGTTAGCATAGCACCAGGGTATATATATCATCTTTACTGGTATACCATGATACTGAAATGCCATTTCCTGTTTTAGTGATATTTTTGGGGATTTATTTGATAGATAAGGACCATTTAATTTTGTGCACTTTACTCATGATATGCAGATGGTATCATGGTATGCAGCTGCAGTTTAACACTCCAACCTCAGAGAATGGATCCGTAATTTTGCTCAATACCTTAATGTTCCATAATTTCAAAGCTACAGAGCTTGTTTTGACTCCCCAGTCATCCCATTTTCTCACATGACATTGATAGGTAAAGATTTGGGGTTCAGCCCAGTTCACTGTAGAACTGTATACTCTGACAGATCCTCGCCCAGAATCTTTTTAATGAACCTGTAAAATGTGCAGTTACTTTTTAAATTTGATATAAAGATTTACACATCAACACAACATGCAGCGGTTCAGCACTATTGATTAGGTGTTATGAACTAAACCATAAAAAACAAACACACACACACACACACACACACACACACACACACACATCTTCTAAGCCACTTATCCTTCTGGGTCGCGGAGGAGCTGGAGCCTATCCCAGCAGTCTAAAAAAAACACTGTCACAGAAGACAAAAAGAAGGAAAAAAAAAATATCGATGATTCTTCAATAATGCCATTCTTAAAGTCGTCTACACACTTCCTTACATTACTGTTACAGGCTCACTGAACCGGAAATATTAAAGCAGTCAGTTTACAGTTTACAATATAAGTTATTGTAAGATAAGATTATCGTATTAAAGTGGAGCATATTTGCCGTTTTTCCAGAGATTTCTGGTACTCACATGTACGTTCTCTCTCTCTCTCCCTCCCCGCGCGCATGCCATCTTCACCACCTCACACCAAACGATCGTGATGACGCGAGCACGACGTAACTCTAGCAAGACTCTTATGATTTTATTCCGACATTGGATACGTGTCTGCGACAGTGAAATCGCTTGACAAGTCGTTTGGTGTAAGGCTGGCATTAGGGGGGATCAGTTTTACGTGGTGTGAGGAGGTGATGTTTTAGGCTACCCTAGTTTTTCTCAGTGATTTTAGTTCTGTCCGAATCAGCAATGTCAGTGACTTCTGACACAGGTCTTGTAAGATGCAGCAGAGGTGTGTTTTCCTCTTACATGTGGCTCGTTAATTCGTCCTCTCCGGTGTTCGCCTCAAAACATCGTCCACAACAAACCCGTCCTGAATGCTACACCTCAGCTAGCCTAGATTTATATTAGCAACGTTAGCAAAGCTAGTCCGCGTGCAGATACATCAGTCTCGGCTCTCGGTCCTTTTGCAAACTGGACTCTTCAGCGCTTTGAACATAAGGTGACGAATGGCATGAGGGGAAAAGTCCGGGAAATTCCATGATTTTCCCAGCACTTATTATTTTTCATGACTTTTCCAAGATTTTCATCACTGCGCGAACCCTGCAACAGTCTGGAATAACGCAGAAATAAGAAAAAATGTGAAGTGGCTTGTCCTCAGGTTGTGATTTTTCAACAACAGAGACGTGTCTGAACCAATTTAGCTCTGTTTGTATTCCGTGATAACACTGATATTTCGAGTTTGAGTGTTTTTATTGTCTAACGCATGCACTCTCAAAAAACACAAAACAATCAGTAAAAAGACTGATGTTAACTGTGTGACGCTCTCTCTTTTTAAAGTCTGTAAGGATTTTTAAAGCTGTGTAGTCTATGCTCTTCAAAAGCAACACTATATACATAAATACTTAACATAAAATTAGGGTACATTTTTACAAAGTATGTTAGATGGGTTTTTGTTCAGTAGGTCAGCTAGAAGCACGTTAAATCACGTAGGCCTGGAGCACAGCTACATTGCATGCGAAAGAGGCATTCCTGGTCAAAGTACATGTACTGTTGTTTTATTAAGTGGAAATATGTACACGTCGTCCACAGAGAACACAAGTTTAGCTAAATTAGCCGCTAACAAGTGAAGATAGATTATTAGCTGACGTACCACTCTGGTTGCTGTTCAGCTGCTCTGCCTCAAACACAGAGAAACAGCAGCTCCTGCCTCATTAAGGAACAGCGCTAGAACAGCTGGCTAACGTTAACCACCCTGGCTGACTGAAGTGACAATGACTTGACTGAAGCTAACGTTAAAAGGCGGCCACGACAAATTAATATGAGCTAAAGTTGATTATGATGTGTCAATATTAGGACACATAATAATTAGGATAATCTAATCTGATAAAAACATGTTTTAAGGCATTTATAATTGTTAACACGACAAGAACTAAACAGTCTTTCTCACCTCTAGCGCTCCAGATAACCGCGGTGTCGGGGCTCCTGCTGATCCGCTCAGCTCCCGTTAAATTTTGAGTTTGAAATGGGCGCTATGTGTTGCCAGAATGGGGAGATATCCCGCCAAATGGGGTGGATTTTGAAGAGGCTTATGTGAGCTTCTTGTTGAATTGGACAGGAACCAAGATGCTTTATGGGTCACCAAAATATGGGCTGAATTGTCATCATATTGTAGAGTTTTAGAAACAGAAGAATAAATAACTGTAATGCTTAATAATACAGGTTAAATTCGAATTGGCATAACTCCTCACCACAACAGATCTGTTGTCAAAACTTTGGCATTTTTTAGTGTGTCCCATTCTGGGGTCAGCTGCCTCAGTGGGCCGAATTTGAACAAAAAGGAACCTGCAGACATTCTGGACACTCTTCAGAAGCATCTGTACAACCACCCAGACAGGTATAAAATTACATCTTCTAAATCAAGGTAAAACTCCCTTTCTTTTGTTTTTGATGTTATTTTCCTGAGATCAGGAGATATGTCATTATAACAACGTTATCTAGAAACAACAATGTCAGTTATATCATGATAATGAAATAAGTATCACAAGATCTCAAGAAAACAAATGAAAATAACTCGATATCATGCAAAAACAGAAAAAAAAACGTGAATCCATCCTTTTAGGGGTTCAGCATAAAACAGAAAACAATCATTACATTTCATCAAAGTTTGTGACTTTTTAATTTCGCCAAGTGATCAAGATAGCCAGTGTTGCTGGCAGCAGGCACCAGAGTGGGTAAGACCGTCTGTAAAGTGTGGATACTTTTTAAAAACTTAAACTATGCAAGAGTTAAGGAGCCTGTTGGTGTCATTCATTAAGACTTGAAATATACTGAAATTCACAGATGAACATCAATGGCTAGCATTTTATTCACTCCTGTCGAGGAAGATGTTATGCACATCAGCATAGTTTCCAATCTCAAAGGCAAGACATGGGGTGTTCCGTTCATATGGTATTACTGTACTTCTGCAATAGTCGGAAATTTGAATGGCCCGAGATTTGTCTATAAAGGTAAGCATGTGTTAAAACGTGTATGAGGAATACTTGCATTGCTTCCAAAATTACTGTAATTTAAATTACAAATGTTAATACTCTTGTATATTTAATATCCACTATATACTGCTTAACAAATTTTAGCCCAAAAAATATTTAAGTGTAACTGTATAAATAAGAGGACTTAGAGGTTAATTATATTAGACACAGTTAGTATCAATATTGGTCTTCGGTGTTGGTAGATATTAAAACATCGGGAAGGGAAAAAATGGCATCGGTCCATCTCTAGTCCCTAGAAGAGAAATCTGTTGAAACTGTTTCTTTCAAGTAATTACACATCTGCACTACAATTTCCCAAAAAATGACATTTGTATTGTTATTTTCACTTACAAAACCAAGAAAACCTCTAATTTGACCAAGGTGGTTCAATTTTTGCATCTGACTATGTTCAGCTACCCTACACTCCTATTCGGTCTTGGTCTAGTCTCCCATCTATAAAACTGGCCTAGTTTGGGTCCAAAAGCATCCTCAAGAGAGCAGAAGCATGCATACAAGGGAATATACCAACTCATGATCAGAAGGGGAAACCATTTCATTGGTTTTAAGAAAATCCATTTAATTTTATTATGATTTAGCAATTTTTTTTAATGTTTGTCCAGTTTTTTCCTCCATGTGCTGCAGTGGAGTAACACAGGCTTTATTTTTGAGGATTTTATGAATTATACACATCACTTTTTGTCTTATTTTACAAGCAGTCAGAAAAAACTTCACAATTCCTTTGGAATATTTTATTCTGGTTTAATATGTAAGTGACCAGTGATTAGTCACATGATGGACTTATAATGAATGTGCAGTGATTACAGGTTACAAATTTGACATTTTGTCCCTACGACTTCAGGTTTAGATTTATTATTGTAGTACTTATTAGTACGAGAATTATTACTGCTGTTTAAATTGCCCTGTTTAAGTATACTCTGTATAATAGGTATTGCGAGTATATTGGATGTATATTCATGTACAGTACATTGCCTGGTGACAATACATCAAATTCCATTTTAACTACATTTAACATTACACTCTGTCAAATCACAGAGCTGCAAACATTCTTTTAAACCCTTCTCACAAACGCAAAGTTGTTAAACAGTTTGTTTCAACATGTCCACTAGAGGTCATTCTGCTTCTTTTTTGCCATAGTCATATCATGCATTTACATGAAGTTTAAGGAACACTAGCATTTTTTAACCTAACCTCTTTACTCAAAACAAACTTGCAACAGAAGCAAATGGGCAGGAACTGAATCAAGTGCCCTTTAGCTTCTAAGTGTGTGTTACATAGGGATAAGTCCGGGATATGCATCAAAATTATGGTCTTATGAGATGGACTACACAACACATTTGTGGCAAACAGAGATTAGGCCGAAAAACATCAGAGTACTCCTTGAATTGTATTATATGGCTCGGCAAGATAAGCTGGTGTTAACATAATCTTAATACGCAGGTTCTCTAACTTTCCTTATGAGCATCTAATACGTTTTATTTACAGTGTTTTGTCGGTGATAGACTTATGGGGTATCTCATGAAATGGAGATAAAAGACAGAGGATGATGAGGTGGCCTCAAAACTGCACCCAGTTCCCAGAAGTAGGATCTTGCCGTGGTGCTGGAGGAGGAACAGAACTGCAAAAGGAAGCAGAAGACCAATAACATAAGGAACAGTGCATGAGGCATAGGAAAAGCAATTCAACTGGAAGCCATAAACATTCATACAGTTTTTACTACATGCAAATCTCTATCTCTCTCACGTTTAGGAAAAAAACAGGTCCTAGAACAGCAATTAAAGAAGAATTCCACTGTTTTTTTTTGTTTGTTTCTGCATATTTCAGTCATTAAGATGTAAAAGTCATTCAGAGTGGTTTGATATGAAGTGCCTTAATGTAGAGAAACTTACCAACTTGAATCTCTGTATAGTGATGGTGACAGGAACCAGGGATCTCAATGTTTACAATCCAAATATAGCCATTTTATTTATTAATCCGTTAATGTACATGTGTCTACGTTTTTATATGCAGTGATAATAACGGCAAAATAATAGTAAGTCTGGGTGGGGGGGGGTGGGCATCCTATTATTTCACCTTATAACACCCTGCTTGTACATTTTAGGCCACAATGTTACCTCAAAACTATCATAAACATAGTGTCAGGCATCAGGCAGTGTACTCGTAATCATTTTGCTTGCTGTTTGGGAGCCTTAAGAGCAGTGGCCCCTAATGGCCAATCTAATCTGATGGCTGCCCAGCCATCTTTCTTAACACTAATGCATCTGAACCAGCCAATCAGGGACTTGGGAAGAGGTTAATTATTGTGTATATTATTGTGGTTGGAACTAGAGTCTGAAGGAAGGTAGATCTCCAGGACCAGGGTTGGAGACCACTGTTTTAGAGACATTAAACACTTCAGACGTCTGGTTCCTATCAACACAACCGTTGTGAACAACTGTGACTCAGAGCACTTCACATCAAACCACTCTCAATTACTTTGTTTACATCTTAAACATTTAATTATGCAGAATTTTTTTTTTTTAAAAATGGTGGAATTTCTTTTTAAGAGTTGAATGAATGGTTACCTTGCAGGAGCTGAGAAGTCCCCCCAAAGGTCCGAACTGGGGTTTGATTGAACCACTGTATTGGAGTTACTACTGTCCAGTTCTAACAGACAACCTGATAGAAAAAAAGTTAGATAAATAGATTTAACCATTTATATTTCTGTCTGCAATTTTGAGCAACATAGCAGAAAGTGGTAGTCAAGTAGAGTCTGCAGGAAGGTAGATCTGTGATTGTGGGGTTAGTAATTTACATAAGGGATGTAAATCACTAACCCCTCAATGATGTGATTTTCTAAGATTTAGTGCATCATTAAACCTCAGATATCACCATGATTCAATTTTATGACATAATTTTGGTACAGCGCTGATTTTTAAAAATAAAAACACAGTTGTGACTGGAGGATATTTACACAGCAGTGGAATATAAAAAAATATTAAGCTTTACTACATTTTCATGATACGTATCACAATACTTTAACACAAACACAATACGCTAGTTGTGCCACATCAAAAACAATGGTGTACAATGATATTTCTTTCACATTTCACATACTGTACTGCACGACATCTAATTAAACAGGGTTAAGCCTGATCTCTTTTTAATGACACATGCAGTTGGTCAGAGATTTTATGTAAAATAAAATGTCATTGTGCACCTCTGTTGCAAACTTCACTAAATATTATAGCACTCAATTATGATCAATTGTGATCAATGGTGATGTTGTCCGTACAGCTGAAGGAGCACTGGGTAAAATTACATAATAAACTTTATGCTCACTTAAACCATTTACAATTTACTGTTAAACCATTTACAATTGTTCTGTAATGATTTACAAGTGAAATAAATCATTTAGAAATCGGATGAATCTTTTTGAATTACCCTGTATTTTAAAATGTAATGATGTACATCCCTTGGCCTTTTCCAAAGGTCTCTCATTTGCTGTCTTTCATAAAAAGCACAGGCAATGATCAAAACTACATATCTGGATGCATCCTATTAGAGTAAAGTGCAAGGGGCTGGTTTTATGTACCCACGTTCAAATGACTGTCTTTTTTTCTTTTTTTACTGAAGTTGCTTATATATTGCAGGTGTTGTGTTATACTGTTAGAGAACATGTTTTATTTGAGAACTTTTATTTATGTGAGCCAAACCAACCTGTGTAGCATATAACTATTCACATCTCAGACTTAAACATTGTTATACCCCTACTGAGTTGGTAGTCTCAACAACTAGGACACCGATTGTTCACATACATTTTTCCACACTTTATAATGGAACCACTGAATTACGGAACATGATATGATCTAAAAGTACTCTGCTATAGGGTTTTCTAGAACTCCGTTCCATTCTAATTTTTTCTAAGAACTAATGAGTTACAGTTGTATTGCAACTGTATTCCAAGTTTGAATACCCTGAGTCAAATGACATGTTTTGTTGGTTTTCTGAACACACTTAAATATGGCATTTACTGCTATTTTTATTGCATAGTTTCTATTTATTTCCTTTTAACATGTAAGAAAAAAATAAACATACAGTACAAAATATGCCATAATTTATGTTTAATTTTTTCCCAATATGTTCAATTCAGCAAATAAATAGTAAATGTGTATTAAAATGTGCAGAAGTGTGTTCTCTGCAGAGGATGTGTAACTTATTTTCACTTAGACAATCAACAAAATATGTAATTTGACCAAGGGTGGACACAGTTTTGTATATGACTGTAGATTAGAGCTAATATGCATGTCAAGGCATTTTTTCCCTCATTCAGATAAAGTGAACATCAGGTGCTTTTTTTAATATCTCTGCATACTGAATTTGCCCAGTGATTTTCTTAAAGACTGATCAATTCCTGATTAACAAAAACAAAACAAAAAACATACCAATCTGTGTTACCCCTACTGTGGGCGGTACTGTATTATGATTGGAAGAGGAAGGAGGAAGGGCTATTTTGCCTCCAGGGGGAGGTGGGAGAAGGCCTAGGCCCCCTGAGCTCTGGGGACGGGGCTTATCCCTCTTTTTGCCTTGCTGGAAAAAAAAGAAAGAAAATCACAAAAATGCAACACAACATATAAAAATCCTCTGATGAACAATATACAGGCTAATATTCACCATTTTAAATCTACTCAAGTCTCAAAGCCCTGGTGTAAAGAGAGAGAACTGTTCTCATACCCCGATGTTGAGTGTGATGGTCTGTCCTTCCTTAAAGCCTAGATCCAGTTTGGGTCCAGAGTCCGCAGCCTGAGCGTTTTTGATTATTTCATTCTCTTGTTTTACCCACCTTCAAGAGAGTGAACACACAACTCATTACCTTGACATCAGCATGCAATGCATCTGTAGTTATGGCAACTAGTACAATCCGTTACAATCCGACTGCCAGGCTGTGCTAGCATGAGCCAGAACTATATTTTGTCACTTGTATAACAGAACTGTGAGGCTGGCGCCTGATCCCAAGTGCCGACGAGAGGTGTGAGGCCAGCGCACAAAACCTAAGGGAGGCTAAGAGAAAGATGGCCGGCAGAAAGAAGCTCATGTAGCGAGATGGACTGAAAAGTCAAATAAATGTTAAAGGCCATTGACGAGTGTTGGTTTGTGTGGGTGTAAAATAAAAAAGTATATCTACTGCAATGGTCACCGGTGCCTCATGTGTCCTTCCTAGTCCCAGGGTAGCACATGGCATGCTACTTTTACCTCAAAGAGTAACTACACCCCACTACTTTCAGCTCACTCCACCCCTAGCAAAGTTGAAACAGAGGGGCGCTGCCGAGGCTGAACTGACCATGATAAAAATTATATTTTTACAGTTTGGAAAGATATGTTCACATTTTAAGCAAAGCTGATGTATATTATTACAGAACAACGCATTTTAGCTATTAATGAAAAAAAAAAAAAGGTCTTAGGCTGCAGTTACTCTTTAAGCGGTGTTAACATGTTGCATTAAAAAAAAATGTTCTGTGCCTCACAGCGATATGCAGCAGTGATGACAGCATTACGGGTGAAAATGGAGGATGTAATCAAGGTGTAAAAAAGGCAAAACAATGTTCTGTGCTATTTTTGTGCAACATAAAACTAAAGTCAACAAAGAGATGTTCAGCATCCACAGTAAAGGAAAAAAAAAAAAAGGTTATTCCACCACTGCAGTGGATGGCAAAAGCTGGGAAAACTGAACTCTTGACAGAACGTTCTGCAGAGGGAAGTTGACTTACTTGAAGTGGTCCTGCAAAGCAACATTGAAATCAAATGCATCTCCCCTGTCCCCAAAACCAACTCCAATGAAAGCACTGCGACCTGCAATATCATGAAAGGGCTGTTAATTAGCTGACTGCATTGTCATATTACTAACTTTGTACCAAACCTTTACAGCATAAAAGCTATATAAGGTTAACTCTTAAAAAAGATGGTTCTTCAAGGGTTCTTTAGTAAAGACAATGGGGCTCATTCACCAACCGTTCGTAAGAAGAAATTTCTTCTTAAAACCTGCTTTTGCAGTTTTCACAAAGATTCTGACACTCAATGTTTTCTTATTTCTTAGTTCTTATGTAAGAACAGAATCTACACACACTCAAGAGCACAAAGGTGTGAACAGTTTGGCGCTTTAAGAACACTTCATGAATCATGAGATGTAGACTTTTTCTTAGGACCTTTCTCAAGAACAAATTTAAGAACAAACCTATGGTGAATGAGGCCCAATGGTTCTATATAGAACCATGAACGTTCAACGAACCATTTGAATGCTTAAATGGTTCTTTGAGTGTTTATGGTTCTATAAGGAACCATTGTCTTTACTAAAGAACTCCTGAAGAAACACCTTTTTTAAGAGTGAACTTTATAAGGAATAGCAAAACAAAAGATAACAATGTACAAGACGTTGAAACAAAAGAGAATCACATAAAAGATAATTAAAAGAACACCACTCCAAAGAAATGGAAGAAAAATATAGAGAACTAGGGATGCACAATGATATCGGAACCCTACATTAAGAAATGTTACATTTCTCTGTAATGCTACTCCAGATGAAACTAGTGGTTACAGTGAGTGCAGTTGAAAAGGCAGATACTGAAAAAATGCATATATTCACCATTATCATCCTGTATTCGGAGCACAAAGTACCGGCTGGAATCATTAACTGTCTCCACCGCAATGCCAGGATATTCCTGAACTGGTGCCTGAGCAAACAGCTCGCCTGAAGAACAGGAGAAGAACAATTTGTTAAATGCAATTTGTCAAATGCATTGGTATAGACTTGTATTGGTATAGATATGTATTCTGTGCTACCATTGGCAAGTTGCAAAAGCTATATTCTTCATTTCACTTACACTCTTTAAAAAAGAACATCCCTCAATTAGTTCTTTAGATGACACCAAGAAGAACCATTGTTTGAAAAAGAGACACAAATACATCTGACAAGTAGATTTGCTCCACCCACTCGACACTGACTGGTTAATGAACATATATAAAATCAGCTTAAGACTGATGATTATCTTTCCATTTAAATGAAAACCTGAGGCAGCATGAGTTCTCCACACACATATCTCATTTACAAAAATGGTTCTCTTAAGCCCCACCCACTGCAATGATTTTTAGGGAACTAAAAGTGCTTTGTTCATGGAATCATGCAAAGAACCCTTTCTGGCACCATTACTTTTAAGAGTGCTGATGTCTGATAAAATACATTTTCTTGAGCTTATTCAATCTAAAAAGACTATTTTAGTGCTACAATAGAATATTTTACAGTTCTTGCCTTACCTGAGACTTTGTCTTCCAGTTTTATATACGCCACCTTCCCCTTCGCTGTTATGCGCATACGGCCTGTCCAATCAGGAGCATCCAACTTCCAGTCAGCTGCCCTGCCAATAACATAACGCCAGAGTTCAGGCTGACAAGGTCAGTAATGGCTCTGCTCACATTCCTATAACCAAGCGAAGAGGCTGCATGATAAATTGCATTTTTGTTACTGTTAGTTAAAACACAAACGATAAACATTTTTTAAGTGCTGCAATCACTTAAATCAAATTACCACACACACAGTGCAAACATGATGTAATTACGTTGGCAGAAATGTAGCTTCAGAAGTTCAGCAAGCACTTCCCTGCACTGGGCTTGAACCCAGCTTTCCAGTAAGAAAAGCATGTAACAACCATTTGGCTAAACAGCCAATTACAAAGCACTCAAGCACACCCCAAAAACTACTCCATCCTGAACTACTAGCCAGTAAAAACTGCTCCAAACATCAGGACTATTCTTACTCTCAGTATTGTGAGTAAAATGTCCAGTCCTCTGGGCCCCCCACACAGCCCACATTCCTTCTTCATCCCTATGTGTTGCGTCTTGGGTTGGAGCAAAAATGTGGACCATCTGGGGGCCCTGAGGGCAGAGTTGGGACCCACTGACATAGACTATAGGGTAAAATGGATGAAGCAAAACTGGCTGCTGTCACAACAAATCTGCATCATCATAAGGAGCTTTTAAAGAATTTAAATATATAGTTATTCATTTTTATAGGTCTATAGTAAAAAAGTACACATAATTATTCGTGTTTGTAGCCTAACAGCGAACATGAACAGAAAAGCTGTTTGGGGAATCCTTTTTGTTTTTACACAGAAACACCTCATGGAACACAATTTTTTTTACTAATTCTACACATCTTTAGCAGTCATATAGCTTTTGATGCTTCACTGTGTGACACTGTGTTCCTTGCTCAGCCTTACAGTGCCCAAAAAGTGTGCTTGCTGTTCTGGTGTGAGTAGCTATTAGCATTTTGTTCTATTATCATTTAGCTCAATAATTAATGGTTATTTGGTATTTTTTGCTTTTTGCTTAAAGGACAGGTTGGTTACATTGATAAAGTTTTTCTCCCTGTGTAAACAGCACTTTATTTATCACTTCTCAGACGGTTGTCATGATAGCTTTATAGAACATTGCATTTTATGTCCATATTGTTGAGCTCTACAAGCCAGTGGTTCCCAACCCCTGCCCTGGAGTATCACTGCCCGGCACATTGTAACCTTTTTCCCTGATCTTATACACCTGATCCAACTTATCAGCTCATTAACAACCCCTGGCTGAGCTAAACTGGGTGTGTTAAAGCAAGAAAACGCTAAAACGTGGGGGGGAGGAGGTTCTCCAGGACCAGCTGAGGACCTGTGTAGGCGATCTACAAACATACCATTTTACAAAAACTATTCAGCATATTCAATGATATACTGTTAAGATATGCTATGTATAGCATTAGTAGACACTGTTTAACCAGTTTAACCGATTTTAGTGCAGCACAGTATGTGAAACTTTAACAAAATAAAATGAACAAATGAATGAACGTACTCAAAGTTTTTTCTGGTGTTTTTGTCTACTAGTGCTTTTTGTCTGCTCCAGTGTATCCAATCTTAGAAAATCTGGATTATGAGATTGTGCCTCAGGGGCATCATTAGACCTAATTTACTAGGGCACGTGCTCCAGTAAAATGTTGCTGTGCCCCACTAAAGCCACGGTGGTAAGAAGGCAATAAGAAAACCACAAAGCTTTCTGTTTTATCCTGGATTGCTGAGCAGAACTACAGGACACACCAGAATTCACTACTGCCACTACATTTGCCCCAGCAGCTTGAGCAGCTAATGCTTTCCATCAGAGTCAATTTCTTTTTTCTTCTTTTTTTTTTTTTTGCATGTAGTAATGGATATATATTTAAAATAAATATTTCAAAGAATGTCAGTCACACAGCAGACAAGATAATGACAGCTTATAGCTATATAATTTGGCTACTTATAATTGTATAACCTACCAAAAATGCATATTAGACCACTAAAGCAAAGGCATAAACTAAATTTGCAAAGGCCTTATTTATGCTAGCTCGTAAAAGGGGCATTGATAGTACAAGTGTATATAACAACATAACAGTAAACTACTCATTTTGCAAGCCTGTGTTATCTAGATGGCATGAACTGATGAAGCAACACAAAATCATCATTTCATATGTAGTTTTTTCCCACAAAACAAATTATTTCACATGCATGTGTGTGACAGTATAATAATAACATGAAATGTAAACAATTAAGACAATAAATTAACCCTTTCTCATGAAGTGAGAGAGCAGTCAGAGCATGAAGCAGAAGGGATAAGACGAACAGAACAGGGAGGAGAAAGAGAGAATACAATACATAGGAAAATGGAAACAAGCATCAGAGAAATGAATGTAATTGATAAAAATGTCTTTAGTGTTAATTTGTTCTTCTCTTTTCATCCATGGCAGAGTAACAGCCACCTGAGTGTTAAATCACTGAATCTATTTAGTGTTTAACATGCTTTTTTACCAGATGCACAGTGGTGCCACTACAACTGACTGGCAAGCAGAGGGGTACAGCTTTGCCCCTCAGTACAATAAGTTGCCTAGAAATGCAAGCTAAAGTTAAAGACAAGTGATCAAATTTACAGAGCCCTGCTGGTGACATCCCATATCAATAAAAATAATGCATGAATTAGTAGAGCGTGGGAATGAGATAATTAAGTTGTGGCCACCACTTAGTAAGGAGTAAGAACAAGATCATGCCTTACTAAGTGGCAGCCACACATTAGGATCTCGTTCCCACGTCTTACTAAGTCGTGGCATCGCATTAGGATCTCGCTCTTACACCTTACCAATGCGTGGCCACACATTATTTTCATTTATTCAGGATGTCACCAGCAGGCCTCTGTACAAATTAGATATGTAATGTAAAGTAATAGAAGCTTAAAGGGGAACTCCACCGAATTTCTGCATAACTAAATGGCCAAGATGTAAACAAAGTCATTCAGAGTAGTTTGATGTGATATGCTCTGTTCTAGAGAAATTTGCAGAGTCAGAATTGTTCACAGTGGTGGTGATAGGAACCAGACATCTGAAGAGAAAGTTATTATATGTATCGGTTATGAATATACTGCCTAAGACACTGATTTACAATAGTTTAGAGAAAAGGTTTTGGCCTAAAATGTATTTCTAAAAACACTGACATGCAGGACATTTAAGCCAAAATCGTTTTTTACATTTGGTCAGATTCACCAGTATTTACCATCATCAGCATTATATATACAAACTGTAGGTTCTTTTATAAGACAAATCTAGGTTCACTGGTCATGATATTTAGTAAATGGCTATATGTGTGTTGAAGACGTTGTGACTCCCGGTTCCTATCACTACCACTGTAAAGAAACTAACCAATGTTTCTCTACAACCAACCATTTCACAACAAAACACTCTGAATGACTTTGTTTACCTCTCAGCCTCTAAATTATGCAGAAATTGTGAAAAATTGGTGGAATTCCCCTTCAATTCTACAGAAGCGTGAGGCCTCCATTTCAGTGTACATTCAGAAATCCCTGACAGGGAAAACAGCACAGCCTGCTCTAGTGATGAGATGAGCCGGGCTGCTCGAGATGCTACTTGGTTCTCTGAAACGGTTTGTTCCCGACATTAAAACTGCCCACAGAGCGAGTAAACAGGCTGCCCTCCAAAACACCACACCATGCACATCCTCAGAGAAGAGGGGACAGGCTGGTAGCCTGCTGGGTGGACAGTACTGCGGACACCTGCTGTTGGCTGAGGCCCGTTGCCGTTTGATGTAGCCGATGTAGCCTAACGTTACCTGTATCCGCGGTTCGTGGCCCGCGGTGGGATGCGGTAAACGTTGACATCCGGCTTCACGCACAGAACCGACTCATATTCCCCCTCGGTCGTCATCTTGAAAGAAGCCTATTCGACGCGGGTCATTTATCAGCCTTCATCCGATTCGGCTTTTGCTGGCCAGCCGTTTACAGCGACGTCAGTGACGCTGACGACACTGGAGACCTCGAAGCTTAAAAGCTACGCAGCACGTCTCCCTCGATCTGACAGCGCGCGGATGGGCAGAGGCGCTCACGGCTCCGGCCGGACTGTGACATACAGATCAGCGGGAGGGAGGAACGCGTTTATATAGGAGAGGAGAATTTCACAGCAGCGCCTTCAAAACCCAAATTTTAACAATGTGTTAACATTTCAGCTATATTAGAAAGCTACGGAGCCCCTAAAGTGACATGGAAGATTTTAATAAGAAACGGCCACAAATTAATATATTTAGGCCACTATTTACTATTTTGAGGCCACAAATTACTATACTGGGGCCACGAAATAATATATTGACACCACATATTAATATATTGAGACCACAAATCAATATGTTGAGGCCACTATTTACTGTTTTGAGGCCACAAATTACTATACTAAGGCCGTGAATTTATATATTGAGACCACAAATCAATGTATTGAGGCCACATATTACTATATTGAAGCCACAAATTAGTATACTGTCACCACAAATTAATATTTTGAGGCCACAGATTACTATACTATACAGTATATTAAGAGACCACGTATCAATAAATTGAGGCCACAAATTACTATATTGAGGCCAAAAAATACTATATTAAAGCCATGAATTAATGTATTGAGTCACAAATTACTAAATGGAGGCCACAAATTACTAGATTGAGTCCAGGAATTAGTATATTGAGGCCACAATTTACTATATTGAGGCCAGAAATTACTACATTGAGGCCCCGATTGACTATATTGGGGCCATAAAACTCGTAGCCTCAATATATTAATTTGTGGCCTCAATTTATTGATACATGGTCTCTGGTTATTAAAAATAATCACGCTGTCACCTTAGGGGCTCTGTAGTAAACACCAGCAGCACAGCATTTTATTTTGTATTTCGCTGAGGGGAAAACGCCGCTGCCACTCCCTCTTCGTACATATACAATGAGGAGGCGGTTGTTTTGACAGGTAACGGAAGCGGAAATTTCCGCCAGGGTTCGGGAAAAGCCTCCTCCTCTCATGCCTCTCCATCCCTCTCTCCTCTCCCAGGTCGGTACTGAATTATTGCAGTTTTCTTCATCATTGTCATCGCCGAGTCTTATTACTGAATGACGCGAACAGTTAAATGAAGTAAAAGAGATGAAATGTCTGTATGTCACGCAAACTGGCCTGTTATTCTCTCTCAGTGTGGAGGCTTGTTGTGCTGTGTAGCTGCTAGCTGAGCTGAGCTGTGCTGTGTAGTGCAGGGCTGTCTGTGGTATCTGCCGTGCAGGTATCAAATTAATGTCAGGACACGATCAGTATTCAGTGATGCTGGGTGGTATGCAGGACCAGTCTGAGATGTTTTTATTCCTGAGGAAATGATTCGAGTCGGGTGTACCGTCTGCGCGCTGTTGTGTACCGCAGTTCTGTCGTGATGAGCGTTCATTCGCCCCGCACAGCAGCCTCCTGTAATTCAATACGGTCAGATCTAAAGGACACAGAGGGGAATGTAATAAAGTGGCGATTTATATACTTGCAGAATGGAAGTCTAATTTGGCCCACAGGCTGAAAAACAGGCCGTTTATTTTCGCATATGGCTAATGCACAATTAAAGGGGAACTCCACCGATTTTCCAAAATGTCTGCATAATTCGGTGGTTAAGATGTAAACAAAGTCATTCAGAGTGGTTTGGTGTGAAATGGTTCACTGGTACAACCGACAGTGGTGGTGGTAGAAGGCAAGGGTTTCATTGTCTACAACGCAAATGTAGCCATTTTATTTACTATTCAAAACCACCAGTGAACCTATACGTGTCTTCTGAGTTTTATATGTAATGTTGATGATGGTAAAATAATGGAAAAACTTTGGGGGCCAGTTTTGCCTAAAAATACTCTTTATGTATCCCTCCACCATGAATAAATTCAAACGGACGTCTGGTTTCTATCACCGCCACTGTGAACAATTCTGACTGTGTAAGTTTCTCTAGAACGGAGCATTTCACACCAGACCACTCTGACTGACTTTGTTTATATCTTAACCTTTTAATCTTGCAGAAATTTTGAAACATCAGTGGAGTTCCCCTTTAAGCCATCATTACTTTATCCACAGATCTGAACCTTTGCTTTTAGCTTGTGTGTGCTTTCATTTGTTTCCACTGACAGAGTAACTATAATGGAAGCTTTTGTGGTTTGCAGGACATCCCTTCTCACCTCTGATGTGAAGAGCAGGTGTTTTAATAAAGAGACACACATGGAGTGAGCCGTTCGTAAGAGAGGGAGAATTTGTCAGCTACGGCCATCTACCAGAACAAGCCTTAATTGCCATAAGACACTGTTTAAGAGGTGAGAGGAACAATATGAGTTTAGGAGTCGTAATGGTTTGCAATAATTGGAATAATATTCTCAAATTTACTCACACAAACATGGTTATGTCTGGGTGTTTTTGCAACTGTGGGCACTTTTTGCTGTCTGGATTTTTAGAAAATGGACCTGATATGAATTTTAAGTATGAAAGTCTGTAACACAACTAATAAGCTGTACAGAATTGCATATCGTTTTTAAAATTATCAATTGAATTTGAAAGTTAAAATTTCATATGAACTGAATTTTTTTTTTACAACTCTCTTAAGTTGTCGAGGTAAGGAGTAGGAGTGTAACAACCTACTGTACACTCGCAGAACTAAAGGTACTAAACTGTCACTGGGGCAGTACCCCTCTTGTCACTGGGGTGGAACCCTCAAAGGTACATCTCAGTACCTTTAGTCAGGAAATATAATTGTACCGTAATCCACTGGAATTATATTTTCTAAGTTGAATTAACTTCACACACCTCGTCTCGTCTCCAGGCTTTTTATGTTATTGTTCTGTTTTAAAACATTAGGTTATGAAAAGACACATGTACTTTTCATGTGGGAAAAACGTATTTAAGGTACACAACTGAAACTTAGAAATACTGTTGTACCTTTGAGGATACATTTACATTGTTGGGACCTGCACCTTTATTTCTAATAGTGTATTGTATTGTATTGACAACAGATTGGAGCAAATAAAGTACGCATTTTAAAACTGATTGTATTGCATGAAGTATGTTTACCTTTGAGAGAAGGGAGGAATATTAGCGTAAGGCTAGCACATTATCACAAAATATCGCACTTTTATAATGTTGAATGTAGGGACCGGTAGTATGACAATATTTTATTGTTATCTTGGTAAATTATGTCACAGTACGCTTCTATGAGCATACTGTGCATATCATCAGTGCTTAAAGAACACTGGCTAACCACATGTTTTATTGCGTACTAAGCATAATTAGCTCTGTTTAATTTGATTTAGTGCAGCACAGTGTATAAAACATTGAATAAAAATCATTATAATTGTAGGGTTAATAGTTTTTTTTTTTGTTTGTTTGTTTTTTTGATATGGTATTTTTTATATGTGGCACTACATGTTCTATTTTGTCTGTTCTAACTTGTTAAATCCCAAAAAAATACATATTGTGATGCATATCATAGGCTATATCATAAAAATGTCTAGAAAATGTCTAGTATATAATTGTTTTGCCATATCACCCACCCATAGTTGAATGCTCTAATAAACCTCAAATTGAAACATTAACATATTAACATAAGGCAGATTCATTGTATTAAACTGAATTAAGCGTTTTGTGAATCGTTACACCCCTAGTAAGGAAATTCTCTCTGTTTTTCTAAGTTTTTATAATTTATACATTTTGTATACTTATGAAAGTAATTTCATAGTAAAAGTCTAAATCAAAACATATTGCATGTAAGCTGCACCGTAAGAACATGCAGAAAATATTGAAAGTAAAAAAAGATGATATTTACTTTTCTGTGAATCCAGGGACACTTTGATTAGGATTCCCACATTTTGTCGCTGTGCTCTTTGGCTAACTGTTTAATTGTTTGTTTGGTTTTGAAAAACATGATTTTGGTCAGTGTCGCAGTAATGACATAAATGTGGGACAGACAATATTTGTAGAAAGTAGTTTTGATTTAATATTTATACAGTGCAGGTTTAATTGAAAATATGTTATTTTGATATTGTTTATATGCTTCATAAATTAGATTAGCTCGTTACAGTTACCACCAATTTTGTATTTGAAAATGTGTTATGACACTAAATATTTTCTCTGCTTCATGCTATAAAATGTGTCATATGCAAAAGTTTGGGCCCCCTGGTCGGCCAGTAAATAAAGGTTGCGCACTGAAATTTGCTCTTTTTCTATAGAGGATGTTTTAACTTGCTTTCACTTAGAAAATCAACAACGCATGCAACTGCATTCACTGCTGGGACCTAAAAGTGCCTGTAGTTGCAGAAACATCAATCCATGTCCTGTACAGTGAATTGATTACTCCTGTTAGCACTACCTCATCAGTGTTTATAATGATTCTGTGGGAGAAAAAGAACATTTTGGTAGCTTTCACTGTTTTCTCATCATCCTTCTGCCTTCTCTGATCAGTTCTTTGTAGGCCACACATCCAGCACCATGACACAGTCAATGCTACGCAGAACACTGAAGAACCTTGTGCAGAATTTCTCTGAAGCTGAGGTCAAGGTGAGATAAAAATATTTAGGCTGGCTTTGTGATCATACTTCTCCAAAATGCATTACCCTAAATTTCCTTCCTTTCCCAAGATATTCCTGAAAACCCAACAGGAGCTGCCATGATTCCTCTCTAACATCATTTACTGGTTTTCTGTTTCTGGTTGCACTAGAATTCCAGTACTGCTTGAAGACTAATAGATTTCTATTCTATATATATTCTATATATATAGCTTTCTACTATATATATATATATATATATATATATATATATATATATATATATATATATATATATAAAATAGGCTTTGGCTAAAAATCATAGGAAAGTTGAAGGGTTCTTTAGTAAACAAAAAGAATTTGCATGATTAAAGGGTTCAGATTGATGGAGAATGTACTGTAGACGGTTCTATATAAAAACCTTTTTTTGAAAAGGTTCTATATAGCACCAAAAAGGCCTCTTCTGTTGTTACAGTGCCTGGCTTGTTACAATAGAAGAGCCCTTTTTGGTGCTATACAAAACTCTTTTCGAAAAGGTTCTGTAAAGAACCATCTACAGTACATTCTCCATCAAACTGAAGAACTCTTGCACAATGCAAAGAAAACCCTTTAATCATGCAGAGGGTTCTTTAAGCGTTCATGGTTCTATAACAAACGGTTTTCTTTACTAAAGAACCCTTGAAGAACTATCATTTTTAAGTGTGAGATAGTCTGTTACTTTCTTAAGACTCTCTGTACTGTTTGAATTCTTTGTTAGTTGCTGTGTTGAAGCACATAAACAGCTTACAGTAAGAACTAGCCAGAGCCAGCGAGAACCATAGCTAGCAAACAATAAGATCAAGGAGGTCACAATCATGACTTAATCGCCTGATTGTAATTAGTTGAGCTGATTGCAGGTATTTTTCACAGTTGTTATTTCACAATCTTATGTTTATGTTGCATCCAAGAAAATGTGCATTTTCAGTATATTTCAGTATATCTTGAGGCAGATTTATGTAAATATAGGAAAGCAGGACATATTTATGGACTTCTGATTGGTGCTATTACACCTTTAGAGGGCAGCGGTGAGTAATGCTTGTTTATTTGAGCTTGAGCTGTGTCTATCATCAGTTGGGGGCTACTAAGTATGAACAGCTAGGAAGATAGTCTTAAGCCTGTATTCGCTTTAATGCTTTAATTAAACTGTTACTTGCAAATATTTATATGGCAGTTAATCGTCAGCTAAAATTCAGGATCGCGAAAGGCCTAACAAGAATGATGTCTATAACCCCCCCATATAAACTCAGTAGTTAATTTTCACCAAAATTATTCTATATATGTTTCACTAATTATTCTATGTATGTTATGTAAAATATATCTTGCATGATGCACGTGGAGATATTTTTACGTATTAGGGCTGAAAGGAGTGTCTGATTACTGCCTGTTGAGCTCAGTCTGTGTGCTTTAGTGAGGGCACTATGGTTCCTGTCTGCTCCTGTTTCCTAGGTAAGGGAGGCGACCTCCAATGACCCCTGGGGTCCATCCAGCTCGCAAATGTCAGACATCTCAGACCTGACCTACAACGTGGTGGCGTGCGGCGAGATTATGGGCATGTTGTGGAAGCGCCTCAATGATGACAAGAATTGGAGGCATGTCTACAAGGTGAATGGGCTAAGTAAAGGATAATAAAGGGATAAAAATTAAAGACAAAAAGCAGAGAATTGGCTCGGTGTTGGTAGCGCATGCCTGACTGCCTTCAGGAGATCTTTAAAGTGAGGGTTTGGCCAAAAATCTAATTTGCCCTTATTGCAAACATAGTCAGCCAAGACATGTTTAGTGTTCTAAATTTGCTTCTTTAGTTTTGCATGGAAGTTATGAGGCTAATGTAGCTAGCATGCAGTGGAAGCTTATACCGCACCAATTAGCATGGTGCAAACTGCGGGCCTAAATCATCACTCAGTTGCCTCAAGCTCAGGTCAAGCTTTTAAGTAACCTCAAATAGGCTTGCTTAAAGGCCAGTAAGTCCTCATTTGGGTGACTGTGTGGGAAATAACTGTGGTTAAATGGTTAAACTGGGTTGGGCAGGGAAGGGTTGTACCTTTGATTTACCATTGCGTCCTGTAATTTTCTGAAGTCCATCAGTTTAGCCCAACCATTCATGTTAAAGTGATAAGAGTGTTGTTAATGGTGTTGTTAATGTAGACCATCTGCAACAGAGTTATTGGCTTGGAAAATGTAAAGAAAACGATTAAAGGTTATGCTGTTCATGGCTGTTGGGAAGCACATACATCATTTCATCCTTCCAACCAAGTCTAAGGGATAAAGGGAGATTGGAAATTTCTCATGTAAAAATGAATCAGTATTCCTTGGGACATAAAACCAAATTGAAGTGGAGCTCAGAGAAATATATAGAGTAGAATATTGGTCATTTAAATGACAAAAAAAAATCTTATTTGTATGTATTATCCAGTAAAAAAACACTTAATATTGAAAATAGCTGTTTAAATACATTCATGTTTTAAAATCTCTCTCTCTGTTGCAGTCTTTAACTCTGCTGGAGTATCTACTGAAAACTGGTTCTGACCGTATTCCAAAGCAGTGTCAGGAGAACGTTCACACTGTCAAAGCTCTAACAGAGTATCGCTTCATGGACAAGGATGGGAAAGACCAGGTACTTACTCACCATTTTTGGTTGCCTAATTATCTCAAATGAGTGTTTTGCATTTGTTATCCTTCCCAAACATAAACCCTGCGATAGTGACAACAATCATTTTCTCATGCAGTTCTCATCCTACCATTGATTCTCATAGAAGCTGCATAGATATGGATATCATGCTAGCGTGTTATTGTTCACTTATCACTGTTTCTCATCTACAACATTGTGAGTCTAGACATACAAAGAATATTATAGCATAACACCTGCCTTTTTTATCCTCCTATTACCTTGATCTACCTGGTGATAAAACTAATATGCATCACAGCAGTGCACTCAAATAGATACTATGTTTGGTCAAACTTGCAATTACATAATGTTTTTTAAAAGAAATAAAATCTGTTTGTATGTTGAAAATCATTCTACTCTAGATTGCATTCGGATACAAAACTTTGTCAGATCTGAAAGTGCTTTTTTGCTAAGTGCCTGTGCCTGTGTAGTTTTAAAGGCTGCTTGCTTTGTTCAGGGAGTGAATGTCCGAGAGAAAGCCAAGATAGTGCTGGTACTTATTGAGAATGAGGAGAAACGGAAAGAGGAGCGGGAATTTGCCATGAAGACTAAGGACAAGCTGGCAACTGGTAAGATTCTTTCAATCGCCATTGGAGCTTTAATCGGGCCTAATATTTTGGCCTGACCCTGAATATAGACCAAGAGTGTTCTGTCAGAGCCCGACCCAACTTACAGTATCATGTTTTGAGGCTAAACCTAACCTGAAACTCACAAAATTCTTTCCAAACCCGACCCGACCCAAACCACATAATCAGATCTTCAGTCTAAAGCTGACCCAAGTGCAACATTCTGTGTGAAACTGACCTGAAGTGGCCCAATATTGAATAAAACCTGACAGGATAGTGCTGGTATTCTATTCTATGTATTCCTTTTAGTTATTTTATTAGTATTCTTTTTACTTATTCTATTCTTTTTATTTATTTTATCGTTATCTGATCTGTCAAGTTACTATATTGTAATTTTAATGGCTTAATGATTTAATGGTTTATTAGTACCTTTTTATTATTAAAGTTTACTGTTATGATTTTTATTACTTTATTATAACATTTGATTTCTTTTTACTACCCAACTTCTCAATCCCTGATTTCTGTATTGCTCGGCTGCATTGTAAATAAGGGGTCTCCCTCAACGTATTCCGAGTTTAAGTAAAGGTTGATTGATTGATTGATGGCTGTAAAATAGGACAAAATTAAAAATATATAAAATAACATGACCTAATTAAATAATCAGCTGTCCCAAATAAAATGTTTCATGTTTCATTCAGTACATTTTCTCACTGTAAAGTTGTAAACAAGCAAAATATACCATCGCTAACAGTAGCTTGCCCTTGTTGGCTCGCTGGCTAGCATTAATACATTAAAACGATCAAGTAGCCAGGTTTGCACAGAATAAAACCGATCAACAGTTCCTTTGACCACCACTGTTTGCAAAAGTCCACAAAATGTAAACCTGAACTTAATAACATTACAAAATAAGGTCAACCCAACCTCTTCCGGGTGTGCTAAGTTAGCCAGTTCACAGAATGCGTCTTGAAAAAACCGTGTGAATAGTCCACTCCACTAACAACCGTTTAATTCTGGAACTTTGGCTCTGACTGTTTGAGCAATGTTTGTCCATTTCCTTTTTTCAAATTAAAACTTTCTGCAAAGTTTTGTAATTGCAACTTAATGACATTTCATAAAATTCTGAAGCAGCAGCAACAATAATTTTGCAAAATATATTTAGCAGAAACAGTGTGTTACGTATAAGATATAAAATATTTTTAGGCAAGCAAAGTAAATGTTCTTCTGGCTGCACCAAACTGTCCTCTACTGAATCAGTTTGCTGCCTAATGCTCTGTTTTCTTACAAGTTGGGGGCTTGTGGACTTCAATGCTGGGTGGATGGATCCAGTATGCCAGATTAAAAAAACTATTTAATGTAATGAAAGTAGAGAAGAGGAATAAAGTAAGGAGGGATGCAGGTTGTGAGAAGCTGAATGTAATTGTTTGAACCTGACCCGACACATTTTTGAAAAATGACCTCTGAACCTGACGTTGGCACTCTGGTCCTGTCGGATTTAAACAGATATTTAAATGCAGCACTCTGTAATCATAAACCAGAACAAATAAGTGACAACCATTTACAGTTTCAGTTGTTATAGTATAAGGTTATACATTAAATGAATGCAGAGTTTTTTTTTTTGAGTTTCTCGGTCCTGATTCATCGTTGTCAGCTTCTTTGCTTCTCTTAACCTTCATTCAGCCTCTGCAGACCCAAATGAGAAAGCAAAGGCTGAGATTCCTCCGTATACGGGGCTGCCGTCTTTGGACAACATCCCCTCTGTGGCTGATTTAACTGCCTCCATGGCAAAGAAAAAGGAGGAGCAGAGACGACTGGAGGAAAAGAGGAAAGAAGAAGAGAGAAGGGTGAGTGTTGTTTGGTGAGGATTACCAGTTTCTTTTTTTTTAGTTGGTCAGCTATAATTATCCAAAGAGTACATAAATAATCAAAAATGTATCGTTGTTCAATTTAAATGCGTCTGTCAGTTTTTTATATGGTTTGGTCAATACGTGATCTTTTAATGGTGAAAACATTTGATTTGCTATATCAAATTATTTTAAGTAATAATGATTCTGTACTTGCATCACAAAGTTTGCAGCCCTGTTACAGGGATTTCTGCTGCATTTGAGCACTCATCAGAAGGTTGTATATAAAAGGTATATAAGGTTAACTAGTACCTTACAATGTCTCTCTGATCGGGTGCTTGTTAAAAAATGTGTCCCCTCCGCAGAAGAAATGGAGCTCCAGAGATGTATTTTCCTTTTGTCTTTGCTACATTAAAAACAAACAAAAGGTCATGCAAGTTTTTTTTGTTTATTTGTTTTCACATTCTCTGCCATGTAATCGCCAGTGTGTCATTTAGAATCCCAAGTTTCCTTTGTGTAAATGCCACTTTGTCTGGTATTTGCTTCTTTCCAACACCACAGCATTCATTTTCTCTTAACCACACTATTAGAAGTAACCTTTTCAGTTTCCTTTTTCAGTTGTTTATCATGTGTCTTTTCTGTGTTCCTCTTCTTTTAAGGAGGGTGAACAGGCTTCAGTAACAGGTCAAATAAATATTGGGGTGTAACTTAGGAGTATATTTATTGTACTTAAAATATTGGGGAAATTATTTTGACATTTATTTATTTTGAGTGGTCCTTTTAGATGACACTCAACAGACTGTCAGTAACATGTCAAAAACATGTGAGGTTTAGGATTAGGTTTTGGGTTAATGTTAGGATTAGGATTAGGGCCAGGTTTAGGGTTAGGTTTTTGGTAAGGTTGGGTAAGATTAGGTTTTGCGTAATACAACTAACATACTAACAATACATCTACTTAATGTAAGAAATGTATCAACAGAACATTTACAAGATATTTACTTCAGTGTATTAAGATGCTTCACTGCTGCTACTTCACTGATATGTTGTTGATGTGTTACTGATAATCTGTTAAGAGTTTATTAATCATCTACAAAAGGCCACTCCAAATAAAGTGTTACCAAAATATCAACCATACAGTCATGTTACGTTTGTTAAGTGTAGCCTTAAGCTATAGACTGCAAATGTTTTCGTTAGCTAACGGTTAGCTTGTGTAGTTAGTCTCATGACAAAGAAGCTTTAAAGCTGCGAGTGACCGACATTGATTGTTGGTTAAACTATGCATATGAACTTCAAGCTAGCCACAGTCGGGACATGAATGTTGTTAATGGGGTCCAATAATATGTGGTGAATATAAGTAGTAAATATATAGACTACACTATGTTACTGTCATATCTGTGACGTTAGGCTACATTTTTTCATTCAGTAGATCTTAAAGCCTTGTTTATTTAAAACTCATCATTGCGTTTGATGTTTTCATGGGTCGTCTCTGTGGTTTTACTTTTGTTGTTTAACAATTAATCATTAATAAAGAAATAAGTTGGTTATTGGTAAAAAAAAAACTTCCCAAAATGTCCTTCATGTGCAAAAAGGAACAGCTCTCTAATGCAGGAGCTGTTAGTTGCCTGTAAAACTATCAACTGACTAACCGTAACTTACTTAGTAAAGAATATATTATATACAAACTTCAAACATCTGCTTTTAAGCTAAACTTAGTTTGTGACAGTAAACCACCATTGGCTTCCATCCAACAGTACATCCAACAAAGAAAGAAGCCTAATGCATCTTTTATACAGTGATAGAAAAAACAATAGCGCATGGAATGTTTAGAGTCTAGACTCCTCTGGCAGCAGAGTTAAACAAGTTAAAGGGACTTTCACCAAAGTCTATGACTGTATCGTCGGCAAAATGTTTCATTTGGTAAATTTAGACAACAGTTATATATATTTTCTACACTCTATGCATGTATTCTTTCAAACTCTATGATGGAACAAAAAAGATACTCTACTGTTGAAAAGTCTCTGGTGCAGATTAACAGTACGGTATGAGACATTACCATATTGTTATATGTTTTTAGTATGTACGACATATGTTCACATTCTGTCAGGCGAAGGAAGGCGACACTGATCCTGACCTGTGGGAGCAAGCGGCGACCACTGCCCCTCCATCTGGCTCTGATCCCTGGGGAGCACCCTCTCATTCTCTGAAAGATACAGGCCCTGCCACCAACGATCCCTGGGGGGCCCCATCGGACAAATCCAAAGATTCAGATTTGGCTAACAATGATCCTTGGGGTCGGTCAGCAGATGGAACAAAAGACTCAGCTGTTGCCTCCAATGATCCATGGGGTGGTCCAGCAGATGCAGAGAAACAATCATCCCCTGCCACAAACGATCCATGGGGAGACTCTTCAGAGCCCACAGAAGACAAAGGTCCAGCCAGTAACGACCCTTGGGGTGCATCAGATAACTTGCTAGCAGAATCACAACCAGCGAAGTCAGATCCCTGGGGGGCTTCAACAGATTTTACAGAAGAGTCTGCTCCTGCATCCTCTGAGCCATCAGGAACACTATCAGAGCCATCTGCAGCCAAGCCAGACCCATGGGGTTGCGATCTAGGAACTTCAGTGGTGTCACCCGCTGATCCATTCGGCGATGGGGCTAAAGCCGATAACGACCCATGGGGCGCAACAGGTATTTCCATGATTTTCTTCTAACCATTATCTGTAGTTGCTGTGGTGTTTTAACTATGAACTGGCAGAGAATGGATGATGTTGGTCGTTTTGGTTGAGAGATTTTTTAAATTACTTCTCTGCTGTTTTCAGTTCAGTTTGACTTGGGTGGGACTAAATTTGGCATAGGTGACATCAAATCTGCCAAAGTACAGATCAGAGTTAACCTTATTTACATGTCAGTTACTCACAGAAAATGTAATCAGATATCTAAAATGGCCATTAGACATCTATTTTTCTGCTGGGTGTCTCAGACGTGTGGAGCTGAACCACACCGATTGCCAGTGACGCTGCCACTGTCATTGTGTGTTCTGACACACCCACACAGTTAAGAACAAGAAGCAGCTCAGAATTTTTCACTTTAGCCAATCTATCTACTATTAAATTGTATACATTTATATATTTCTTGAATATATAAATGTTGAAAGTTAGTTCACACCTTTTCTGTGGCATTACAACAAACATTTAAACATTTGAAATCAAGTTGACAAGGGCTTTATGTCTTAATTTAGGTTCCAACTTCTTTTTATCACCGTGTCTGAAAAGTCAGCCTGAAATGGATCTTTTTACCTCAGAACTTGTACCTGATACTGTGTTTCATTCAGAAATATGTCAGTACAGAAAGAAAACGCACTATGATTTCCTAGTCACGTTGACTTTAAGACTAATATATGTAGGCGACATCTGTTCTGATTGGCTGCCCTGTATTGTGCTTCAAAAAGCAGTCTGTGCTGAAAAGTGCAGTACAGACGGTCAAGTGCAATATGCCATCATCCAATCCTGCTCCCTATCTAATGCCTAAAAACAATATGATGGCCCATTGCAGGCTAACTTTGTTTTTGGAGTAGCAGATTTTACTGTAGATTTTAGTAATTGCATTTAACCTGCTTATAAATTGCTTCTTGTCAAAGCTGCACTATGTAGGATTTGGGGATTTGGAGACCTCCCTGGTGGAAATGTGTAATTGTGTGCAACATGCAGAAGAACATTTTATAATGGTGGTTGTGCCTCAGACCCTCTCAAGTGGATGAATAGGATGATTGCGAGCATTTTGAAATAGGACTATTATCATCATATCTACCATTCTACTATTAGCGTCATAACTCATCAGTATAATATTAATTTTGCATTTCAGACCTAAGCATCAAACCAGACCTTCTTATTGAGTGTGATGATAATATTTAAAGACATATGACGTGGTCTAAGAAATTCCCCTGAAATTCGACCTGATGCTTGTGACTTTTAAATTACTATTCTAAGCTTTGCAGGGTGACTGTCAGCAGTGCACACACAGCATACATAGCATGTTTTTCTTTCTCCTGACTCAGTAACACAATAAATCTTACATAGCGCTGCTTTAAAAGTAATAAAATTAGTTCGGGCTATATTAAATTGTTTTTTGCTTTTTTTGTATGTAATCACAACTTCAAAACCATTTATGTCCACATCCATGCTTCTGTACAAGAGAAGGACCCTGTTTCAATTCTTTTTTTTTTAACTTGCCCTCACCCCTTCAACTAACATCTCAAATGTCTGTCACCTGTGTTACACAAGTGGCCACTCACAGCGGATAGGGACGAGGCAACAGTGAGGAGTGGATTATTTAAATGGAATGCACTCGCTCTTGGCAGATTAGCCTCAGTGAGCTTGTCGGCTATCCAACTTTGCAATGCAACCTGTTTTAAGACATTTGTACATAAAATTTGTGAGTAATTGCTTTAATGTCTTTCCAGTTAGAAAGAAAGGCATTAAAGCAATTCATGTCTGTTCTCGTTAACCGTTTAGTCTTTAGCGAGGCAGCTAGCAAAGAAAAATGGTAAAGTTACATCAGTAGTCATGTATAACAGATGGAGTAGTTTGTAACTTTAAGCCCAGTAAATTGAATGTTATGGTTTTGAAATATTAAACATTTTAAAGTAATTTTTTGCTGTAGCTTATAAACAGCTTTGTCCGACGCTGGTGTTCACTCCATCCCTCGCCCTTCTGAGGGCTCATTTAACACCCATCACTTGAGCTAATAAAGTAATGGAACAGCCCTTAAGATGATGCTGGGGATTCCACCGAGGGGGGAAAGATGAGGCCAAGTGGACGAGGGCTGTTCTGTGCTTGGAGGGGTACAGCACAGTTTAACTGTTAAGTAAGATGTCCCACAGTATGAAAGAAAAAGTAATGCTGTAGAATATTTTGAAGACATGAAAACATGATGTTAAGAGTGATGTGGGAACATGGAACACAAAAGACAAGAAAACACAGATTACAAAACAAATGATTTGATTTTGTAATTCTCCTTTTCAGGCTGTATGAGCCTCCTTTTTTGCTCATGTCACACAAGGGTGAACAAATTGGGGAAAATATCTAATTAGGATTTTTCTGAACAATATTGTGACTGAGATTCAAGTCGTGACTATTTTCTGTAGCTCCAGGCCTTTTTTTGACCATGAAAACCAGAATATCCACTTATTCTTGTTTGAGTGCAAACTGGCTGGGCTATTCTTAGGTCATAGACGTGTGTACTAAAAATTTGGCCTGACCAGCATTCTGATGGCTTTTTAAGGGGGTAAAGGGTGGCATTTATTGTTTTTTGCAAATGAACTCTTCAGATGAAGATTTGGACATTTTTGTGCATGCATTTATGGAGATTATTAGTTTTGTTAGTGACATTAGCCTAGCATCTCCAGTTGTAAACTAAAGAAGCAGACTTTTGCTACCGAACAGGTCTTGGCTGTTCTTTTAAGATAACATTGTTAATCTTGTAAACTATAATAAAAATTGCAGCTCTTGCAATTTTTAAATGCGGCTCTTCCAAACTGTGATTTTGATGTTTTATCCTAATGTTACACTACATTAAACTTTTGGGAATTAAGCAAAGCAGCCTGGTTGAAAACACTCCACAAGGTCTTGCTATGTAGCATTTTCATAGTCCCTTTTACTGTTGGCACAACACACTGTTTTAGAGGGCTTAGTGAGATGTGACTTAACTATATAATTTGGTGTTTTCTAAAGGCTTGATGGGGTTCAAGTAACACATATTTACAGCTGAAGGAAAGTTTGCAGACCCTTTGCAGTTATCTAGATTTCTTTCTAGTCATTTTAGGTCATAGTTTGACCTGCCCTGATGCATTAAGAAACACACCATTTTGATTACTCTTCACAAAAGGACTTATAAATGGACAAACACAATACAAATATGGCCCAACAGGACAGGTGTGAGTGCTGTTTGTTAAACTAGCCTTTATTTATTATTGTTACATAGGCTAAATTAGATCATATTTAGGAGACATTCACACAGAGATCCAGATACTTCCAAAGGGCTCAACATTTGGTCACAATTGTAACCGTAACTTTAAAATATTCATTTTAAGGGGTTCTGGATTTCTAAACCATCAGGAGCTGACTATAAAAATGATCAGATACTACACAGATAAGGCATAGCTTCCTGTATTGTAAACACTTAGCATGCCTTCAAAAGCAGGTGTATTTGCATTTATAAAGTACGCTTTCATAATGCTAAGCCTGTTGACTGACAGACCCAGCTAAAAGTTAATTATCAAAATTTAGTGATTTATATACTATTTCTTAGTGCATGCAGACCCCCCAGGTTAGACACTTGTAAATGACAAGTCATGTTAAGTGTCCTTTAAACTGCTGTCGCCATGGTTATGATGATGGTGTAGAAGTAAAATCCTGCCTAATAGCAGTGTTTCCTTGGTGATGCTCAAGATTCTCTACAGCACTTATTAAATTCAACCTTTTCTGTGTTTAATTGCCTGTACCCCACTTCCTACATGATGTGACTGATAACTAGCGGGTTGCTTTTGTGTTGTTATTTACGCTGTTGTGGTGCGTTAAATGGCGCTTTCTTACAGTCCTATGCAAAAGTTTGAACACCTCTGATCACGACATATTTTGTTGATTTTCTGAGTGAATGTGAGTTAACACATCCTCCACAGAGAACACACTTTACAGATTTTAACATATTTTATTTACTTTAATATTGTATTTTCCTGCTCATTTTGGTGCACAATGTCTGTTTATTTGCTGAGTTTAACCCCTGTGTGTCAAACACAGGGCCAGTGGGCCAAGTCAGGCCTGTGGCACAAACTTTTTAGGTCCTCAAAATAATTTTCATTTTCTTTCAATATTAGGCCATTTCACCGTGAGCGGCACTACAGTTCCCAGCATGCACTGCAATATAATGTGTGCGCCCACCCCCTCCCCAACAATGACCTATGGGACAGCCTAGTGTACATTGGGGATGTTTAAAGAGGTTTAACAATTATCTGCAGCTAATGTAGTCTATTATTTTCTATAAAACAATTAGTTATTTTGGAATTTGGGTTCAATTATTCATTCCCTTTTTTGCTGTTGTAGTTTTGACATATTTTGAATAAACGATGGCCAGTTCGGGTCATGGCACAATGTTAAGTAAAAAACAGTTGTCCCACGGATTTGTTGAGATTTTTTAATATGGCCCTCTTAGTGGTTGAGTTTGACACCCATAGTTTAACTTATCAGAAAAAAGAAATACAAAATGTCCCATAACTTTTAAAGGCCACGTTTTATTTTTTCCCCAGTATGGAAAAATGTGTAAAGTGTGTTGTCTGGAGAGGATTTGTTGACTTATTTTCAAATCAACAAAACAGGTCATTTGACCAAATGATTATTTTATCCTTTTCCAATTGCATAACATTGAACCTCAGTCATACTTACTACTTTTCTGGAGAAGTGAAGTATTCTTGATTTTCTCCTTTCCCACATTCAGCTTCACCACTCCCTGCTAACGATCCCTGGGGTGCTCCAGCAGCTCCCGCTCATGGCACAGCAGCAGACGACCCCTTTGGTGATGGAGGAAGTTCAAATGCCTGGGGAACTCCTGCAGACAGTAAGAACAAGTTTCTTTCCCTCACATTTTTACTAATTTCCTGCAGCCCTGCATTCTGTTGCTTTTACTATATGTTGTCTGCATAGGGCCTTTTAATTGTTTAATCCAGAGTAATGATGTCAAAGTCCACTTAGCTGTGTCTAATTTATTTGTTTGTTTCATTTATTATTTAAAGGAATGGTTCAGTCCAAAGGCTAATGTTAGTAAAATAAATGGAAACAACTAGCCGCCAGTTATTACTATGCAGTCAACATGATGTTAATTGGTGGTTACTCACTTCCTTTTATCGGCCACATTAGCCTCTTTGGTCCAGCTATTCCTTCAACATGTCTCTTTCAGTGCAGACATGTCCGTGCTTCATAAATCACTTCTCCATCTTTACAGCTCTTAATATGTCCATCTTTTTACTCCATCACCCATAGGTGCTGACTCGGCTGTGCCCACAGGGGACGGCAAAAAGCCAGGCGGTTTCCTTGGGGAAGGAGCCTCATTGGTGGACCTCGACTCGCTCATGTCTGTCAAACCCAAACCAAAACAGCCATCGCTCAATTCCATTCTGTCCTCTGGCCAAAAAGCACAGGGTGATAACTGAGCCAGAGGGAGTGACTGAGAGGATCAGATATCAGATTATGCGTTTATATATGAGTGTCTGTGATCCTGTAATTTTGAAACATAGAGATTATATATTATGTGGGCAAATGTAGCCATTGTAGATTCTTTTTTTTAAAGGTATAACTAGGGCTGGGTTACGATATTTAGTCCCCAAAAGACACTATTCAAATCAAATCTGTATGACCAAAACAAAGACACAGAAATGTATGTATTTATTTAATTATGTTTGTGTATTCTGCTGAAATCAACTCTGATAAATCTGTGACCCACTGCCAATTTGCTACTCCGACAAACCTTTTGTCATTTTAACCTGATTTCTGATCAGGCTCTAATGACACACAGAGCAAGGAGAGTGAAAAACAACCAAAGATGCCTCAAGTTTGGCTGTGCTTTTCAAAACTAGATTTTGACTCTGAGGAGCACCATGCCTGCCATGTTCCCATCCTCATCATCATACTAGACAAAACACACCGCATGAACACAACATAGCAGTAACAAGTGGCGAGAATAATTCCTAACCAGACTTGGTAGCTTTGTAATGCTTTGATAAACTGCTCAAAGGCCATCTGTGATTAATTAATCTGATGTCATTTTTGGATAAGTCCATTTTGTCCAAAAAAGATAACTCTGTGGGGTTTCCTGATTGCATTAAGAATTGTTTTGGAATTGGTACAAGAATTGAAATATTCAAAAACCCAGCCTTAGGTATAGCCTACTTAATCACTTGCTCCACTCATACCTCCATCTACTGGTTTCTTTTTCCTTTGTTTTCCTATGGCTTTCCAGCGCCTTGCATGACCAGGTCACACTGGTCCAACAAAAGAAACAGCAACTCTCAAGTATATTTGCTTTAGAGTCTCTCAAGTATTATTTCCATTCATCTAGAATGTCTTTGACTGTTCCATTTTTGCATCCTTCAACCCAGCTCTTGGGGCACAAGTGGGTCGTATGGCATCTGAAATCTGGAGAACCCCAATCTCTAGTCTGACTTTGTCATCACCCCAGCATGCAAGCTTGAATAGTATCGTCTAGCACTATGCGATTTCCTGACCAAGGGTGTCTATGTGCACCCCATAAGACTACAAAAACCTCATTACTACATGTTTACACTCTTTAAGACCCAGCACAGTTGCTTTTTAACATCTATCAGAAAGAAATAAGACATGGACAATTCCGTATATTTCTGTTACCTTCCCAAAAATTGCCTTAAAAGTGGGTGTTTTCCTTTTCCTCTGTCACCTTTTTGCGTGGGATGGCAAGATGCTTTCGAATTTTATTTATATCAAGGTAGCCTGTGAATGGCTGTAGATAGTGTTATGTATGACGCAGGGGTGGGCGATATGGAAAAAACTTCACAATACTTGAAGACAGTCAGTGCACAATAAATGTTGTGCTGAAGCAGAAGTATGAAGAAATTGTCAGACTTTTTGATGGTAAAACACTTAAGTTAGGAGGAAAAATACTATGCTGGGCCTTTAAAGAATCAACCCGAAGGATTCTACCAATGACACACTTAGTAGAAGCCAGTAAACATCAGAAAATAAATAGAGGTAGAGAGTAAAAAAGAAGTTGATTAGGTTGTAAATTTTACAATGTAGTCATGTCTTGTGTTCTTATGGGATGCAGGCACACTCTTGGTATGCCCCATTAACACTTGAATATCCAGCCGATCCTCCAGTGGAATTTGTAGAGCCAGCTTTCCAGCCTGTATTGATATGGGACACTAAAGCTGGAAAATCCAACACTGTCCCTTTTTGTTTTTCAGCCACCTTCCCACCCCCATTCCCTATCCACTTACAAAATGCCAGCTTAGAGCCTGTTGTCTGTGTGTGTGCGGGTGTATGTGTGTGAAAACTTTGAAAATCAATAAGAACAATCTCCTCTACATGTATCCTTTTCTCAGTTTTCGGGGAAAACTAGCATGAATATCCTGAATTTATCCCAGAAAGGTAAACTGAGAGTGCTGGTGGAGTTTGGTCGATTATTTCTGTTGTGGTGTGATCTTGTATTCTGTTATATGCATTCATCAGATGTTTTGTATAGTAGGTTATTTGAGCAGTGCAGTTGTGATTTATAAATGAAACGAAAAGGTAGATGAAAATTATATAAGGAAATTGTACATTTGAAATACTTTACTGCTCGGTGAGAGGCATTTGACACCAGGTTTAAGATGTGGTGTGTTGTGTGGTTTGCATTCCAGCATTACTTGACTGTATCACATTTTAACAGAGGATGTCTTTGTACATTTGTACATTGTGTAAACCCACTCACACCTTACAACTGCCTGTAAAATGTGTGGCAGCCTAATAAAGTGGCTGCTGAGTGTACTTTAAATATATGCGTTTTATACTTGTGTTAAGCATTGTTTCATAATTTTACTTGCTTATTCAGATTCTTCACACTTCACCAAACTTGCACTGACGTAGAGAAGGACTGTAAAAGGACAGAAGAACCAGAATCACACTTGGAAATATAGTCGTCCCTATTCAGTGTCATTCTAGTTTGTCAGAATAGATAGATAGATATACCGAGAAGCATATAATACCTAATGTGGGGCAGTGAAGTAATTATTTATTTATTTATTTATTTATTAATTGCTTGCTTGATTGATAGATTGCTTGATTGCATATCCATGTTATTCCCATGTCAGTCAAAAGCTGAATATTAGCCTAAAGTACAGTAAAATATCACGTTTTTCATTCCAGTAATGTTGTTCTAGTGAATAAAGGTGAAAATAAAGGTGAATTTCATGTTTTGACAGTAAATACTTATTTCATGAATATGCAATTAAATAGAATCCTTCTTACTTCACTGCCCTATTTCTTATGCTTCTCATGCTATTTATTCAACCATTATGTTTAAGTGTGGTGTTTCCTGTGATTGTGCACATTACAAGAATAAACTGAAGAAATTACTGAAAATATCTTTTGTATTCTAGTCTGATTCAGATTTGTAGTTTCCTGTCTGTCTACTTATACAATGCCTTCAACAAACATTGACATAAACATAAGCAAAATGGGCCGTAAAACATTCTTTATTACTTATTATATCCTTTTGATCTTTCATTCAAAATATTAACAAAATCTAACATTTAAAGTACAATGATTGGAAGAAAAAACATTACACATAGATGTGTGTATATATATATATATATATATATATATATATATATATATATATATATATAAAATCATGAAATATTTTACCCAAAATGACCATCTGTGGCACCTCTAGAAATCCTTGTGAGTAAAACGTAACTGAAGTATATTCACATTTATATTTTATGTATTAAAGTTCAACTGAGTGAGTAGGAGCACTTAAATGTTCAGTCATGACTTCCTGTTTCACTGGGGTAGAAATATGAGGCGACACCCAGGCCAAATTCCCTCTGTCATTTATTGTTACAAGAAAGACCAGAGAATACAGCAAAGATGCACATCAAAAGGCACAAATCAGACAACAAGAAAATGGCTTAAAATCAACATTTCCACCTCCAGGGCCATAATTAAGAAGTTTAAACCAACTAGAGATGGTAGGAATCTGCCAGGAAGATGACGTATGTCTATATTAACCCAAAGCACAGTGAGGAGGATGGTTTGAGTGGACAAGGAATCTCCAAGGATCACAGCTGAGTGTCTTCCAAACCACAATCAGACACCACCTACATAACCAGAAGTTGTTTGGGAGGGTTACCAGAACAACAACAAACTCAAGTGCCTACAGTTTGCCAGACAGTATTGGAACTCTCAGTGGGACCATGTTCTATGGTCAGATCAGACCAAATGATTTGGAGAGAGTCCAGAGTGATGAATCATCCTTCACTACTTGGCAGTCTGATGGACGAGGCTAGCTTTGGCAGATGCCAGGAGAGCACTACCTACAAGAATGCATAGTACCAACAGTAAAGGGTTTCAGGGTTGGACTCGGCCCCTTTATTCCAGTGAGGGGTAATTTTAATGCTACAGTGTATAAAGACATTTTAGACAATTATATGCTTCCAACTTTGTTGCAACAGTTTGGGGAACTGAGTTTCCTATTCCAGCTTGACTGTGCTCCTGTGCGGTCCATAAAGACATGGTTTGGTGAGTGTGGAGGAACTTTAGTGGCCTGCACAGAGCCCTGACCTCAACCCCACTGAACACCTTTGGGATGAATTGGAATGTCAATTGTGAGCCAGGCCTTCTTGTCCAACATCAGTGCCAGACTTTACAAAGGCTCTTTTGGCTGAATGGTCACAAATTGCCACAGACACACTCCAAAATCTTTTGAATCCAATAGGCTCATATAATTGTGATAGTCAGCTGTCCACATACTTTTGGCCATATTGTATATAGCCATTTGTTTGACCTTGTGCTTTTGCAAGGTCTCCATTGCCCTAACTGAGTTCTAAGCTGTGTTTCGTGTGTTTTTTCTGTGTTTGTTCCAGGCTTGTTTTCTGGATTTTTGATAAAGAAAGAGATTTTGGTTTAACAGAATTAATAAAAATTCTCAAGCATTTCTTTTACTATTGTGGTCGTAATACTTATGTAATTGGTTTTATTGTAAATATTACTGAAATACACTAACTTCTAATTGTTACTTGCAAGAGCAGGTTCGCAGTTCTGTTGTGAAGGAGGTGTGCTCGATGGTGAGGGGGGGGGGGGCGTAGCCATTCAGGAGAGCAAACAAGTGCATGTGGGAGCTGAGAGCAGAGACAGAGAGCTTGATGTCCTGTAGGGAAAAAGAAGCGGCTTGTGCACTTAACATTTAAATATATGTTGTGATAGTTTGTAGCAACATGCTCATCAGTATCTGATATTCTTTCATCTGGTACATGATAATAAGCGCATGATACCGTGAATTCTTTCTGTGTTCCGTGCAGTTGTTCATAATCTTCTGTTCGAAAGGATTTGTTCCGTGTGTCTGCTGAGTAAGCGCCTTTGTAAATGTGCGAGTATTTATTGAGTTTCATTGTTTCTGTGCAGATTATTAACTTATTAGAACGTACTGTCTTTTATTTCTCCTCTTCCTGTTTTCGTGAACATTTTAAGCTCAGTCACTATACAGAGGAGATAAGAGAGTCATAGATCTTGCTAAACCAGTCAAGCAGGACACAGGATGAATATTTCTGGGAGCTGTAATGGAAAGAGCTCCACCTCCTGGTAAGAGGAAAAAGAGAGTTTTGTTTTGTTTTTGTTTGTTTGTTTGTTTTTTTCAATAACAATTTGGAATATTTAGTCATTACTGTGAATAAACTGTGAAGTGCTGATGTACTGGTTTTAATGTTTCACAGCCCCATCAAGCAGGAGAGGCCAGGCTCTCCAGAACCCTGTGTGCCCATGATGAGTGATTGATCTATGAATGTTCCTCAAATGTTCACAGATGGAGACCCCACAGCTGGACATAGGTAACAGCGTCTAATTTTTTTTTAACAGTTATTCCAAACTGTTATCCCAGGAGTATTAAACCATGTTTCTTGGGGGCTACAGCTCTGCAGAGACTAGTGTTTTCCCTCTTTTGACACTCATATGTTTAATTTATATATATCTTTCTCAAACCCAAGGACACTTTAAAAGTACCAAAACACATAATCAACAATAAATTAAACAACCCGCAACTCACACACACACAAACAATTTTTTAGCTGGCAGGGGAGGAAAATTCCCCAGACCACAGCATAGAGTCACTTAGCTAGCCCAGAAAGAGGCCTTAGCCACAGTGGTCCCTCTCTGCCTGTGGGCCTCGCAAGTATGTTATAATGCCACATGCACAGCCAGCTCAGGAAGCCTTGTAGCCCCCAAAACTTTTTAGCTACATCCGGGGGAGTGTGGGTGGTGTGAGGTGGGGGAAAGTCACTCTCAACCACTATCTCAGTGGATACGCAAACTTGGTGGCATGTTAGTGTGTGTTGCACTAGTGTGAGTGGATCAGACACAGCAGTGCTGCTGGAGTTTTTGAACACTGTGTCCACTCACTGTCCACTCTATTAGACACTCCTACCTTGTTGGTCTGCCTTGTAGACGTAAAGTCAGAGATGATAACTGTTTGTGTTGTTCATCCTCTAGTCCTTCATCAGTGGTCACAGGACGCTGTAATGATCTATTCTTGTCATTTTTGTGTCAACAAATAACTATTTGTTCAGCAAGATTAGGTCACCATTTTTTGAATATGAAGCATTATGTACATTAATGTTACGTTAAGTTATTTCTCTAAGCTATGCTCCTTGTAAGAGCAAAAAACATAAAAAAAACACCTAATGGCATAATAACAATTAGTAATCTTTATTCATCACTTTGAATAAAATGTAAGTGCTGATGTAATGTTTCTATTGTTTCACAGCCCCATCAAGCAGGAGAAGTCAGGTCCTCCAGAACCCAGCTGTGTGTCCATGAAGAGTGACTCGTCTATGAATGTTCCTCTAATGTTCAGTGATAGAGACCCCACATCTGGACATAGGTAACAGCAGCTCATTTTTAAACCAACACACATAGCTATATCCAACTTTATCAAAAGTTTGGAATAATTTGTCATATAGTCATTGTTATTCAGTAATAGCTCATAATGTAGGTTGGAATTTTGTGACCAAACGTAAACAAATGATTTATTCACACTTTTAAGTATTTTGAGAACAACACAAAATGTTTGATATATCATACTGCTTGTATAACATACCAAAAATCTACAGAAATATGTCTAGCGTAACTTGGATAATTTCAGTCATCAAAAAAAAATTCTCCCTCAATTTTTTCCCCACGACTGTTCTAACATTTAGCATGTTACAACAGCTTCTTCTTTGCTTACCTTTTGGGCACAAGGTTAAAAAAATTCACTGGAGAGCTAATGGACTAACAATAAGAATGCTATTCTGGCTTCGACAGCAGTGGCTGTCTTTCCTCTTACCCTTCAGGGACCAGCTGAAAAGAAAATTTAGCATTAGCATGCTAATTGTTAGCCAACAAGCTTCCTAGTATTTTTTTCACCTGGTCCCTGAAGGTTAAGTAAAAAAAAAAAAAAACCCTACTGGTCAAAGCTGGTGTAACATGCTAAGTGTTAGCCCATATTTTTTTTCCCATAGGTTACCCTACTGGCACACCTCAGTAGTGGAAAAGCGATTGTGAGGGAGAAGTGGAACTTCTGTTCTGAGGGTGACACATAGCAAATGACTCATAGTTAAGCTTAAGTTGCTGCTTTGTTGTAGCCACTGGCTGTGCTGTGCCCATTCAAACAGCAGTCCTGATGCTACTACTGCTCACAAGCCAGTTTTACTTAGTATTATTAATGTCTTTTAAAAGATAAACAACCACAGCAATAGTGTAAGTGATTAATAGTGTTGGTGTTGTTTTCATCACTGTTTCTATCACCATGAGCAGCCATACAGGACACTCAAATACAAATGTAAGGTCACTGTTTAGCCTGTATCACCCATGAGCTTCTAGCTTTGGTGTTCTTAACTATTTAGAGATGCAGTACTGGTCTGCCTGAGGGTGGTGCTATAGCACATTGGGTGACACAGTTGGTCCAACCTAGCAATTGTAAGCATGCTCTGGATACCTCTGAAACTTTACAATATCCCAGAGCATATCTGTAAATCTGAAAGCTTGCCTGATTGGTGTAAAGAGTGAATTGTTGCTCATTTCTCAAACCAAAGACAAAAGAGAAGTGTAAGATCTCAATTAATGTGTGGGAGAGCGCATTACCAAACTAGAGAAGAGCATTTTCAAAAGAGGGATTGTTACACCAAACATTTTGTTGAAAAAGCTTGCACCACTATAGTGAGTAAGTTAGCAGAAAGCCAACGCTGGAGTAACCAGCCAACATGGGACCCCCCGAATACCAGGTGGTATTCCTCACACTGTGGATCTGGCTTGCTTTGGTGCAAATTAAGCTATGGTTGTGGCCAACTTAAGCACAAAAGATATCAGACGCTCTGTCTGATCTATGTGTGCACAGAATATCTGAAAAAACCTTGTTAAACCCAACATGATACTGCAGCATTAAGTAAGGAGGGTGTGAGAATTGACAGGTATGATTTATTATTATTATTATTCCTCATGATCTTGCTTCTGTTATCTCACAGGCCTGACCTTTCATCTGCAGTGGCTGAAGTGCAGGAGAACTTCAAATTAAATCTGAAAAAGAAGTTTCAGTATTTAAGTGAGGTGTTAACGCACCAGGGAAACCAAATGCTTCTCACTGAGAACTACACTGAGCTCTACATCACAGACGGAGATAGTGGAGGCATCAATAATGAACATGAAGTGAGACAGATTGAAGCAGCATCGAGGAGAGCAGCAACAAGGGACACACAAATCAAATGCAATGACATCTTTAAGCCTTTATCTGAACAAGACAAAGCCATCAAAACTGTGCTGACAAAGGGAGTCGCTGGCATCGAAAAAAAACAGTCTTGGTGCAGAAGTTCATTCTGGACTGGGCTGAAGGAAAAGCAAATCAGGATGTCGATCTCATATTTCCACTTCCTTTCAGAGAACTGAATGTGATGAAGGACGGAAAACTCATGGATTTTCTTCATACATGGTTCGAGGACACAAAAGACATGGAATTGTCACATTTGTACAAATTTCTGTTTATTTTCGATGGTTTAGATGAGTGTCTATTAGCTCTAGATTTTCAGAGCACTGTGAGTTTGCATGAAGTAACTGAATCAGCATCAGTGGATGTGCTGCTGACAAACCTCATTAAAGGGAACCTTCTTCCTTCTGCGCTCATCTGGATAACTTCCCGGCCTGCAGCAGTTGACCAGGTCCCTTTTGAGCATGTTGACCGAGTAACAGAAGTACGAGGGTTCACTGACGCACAGAAGGAGAAGTGCTTCATGAAGAGAATCGGTGATGAGAAGCTGGCTGAAAGAATCATCTTGCACCTGAAGTCATCGAGAAGCCTCTACATCATGTGCCACATTCCAGTGTTCTGTTGGATTTTAGCCATCGTTCTCAAGAAGATGTTAGCTGAAGCAGAGAACCGAGAGATCCCCAAAACTCTGACTGAAATGTACACACACTTCCTCATCATTCAGATGAAAATCATCAAGGAAAAGTACTCTGAGAACCAGGAACATGAAGAAATTCTTCTCAAACTGGGGCAACTGGCTTTCCAGCAGCTAATGAAAGGCCACCTGATCTTCTACGAAAAAGATCTCAGAAAGTGTGGCATTAATGTTACAGAAGCGTCAGTATACTCAGGTGTGTGTATGCAAATCTTCAGAGAGGAGTTTGGGCTGCACCAGAGCAAGGTGTATTGCTTTGTTCATCTGAGTGTTCAGGAGCATCTGGCGGCTCTTTATGTGCACCTTACCTTTATGAACCAAAAGAGAAATGTTCTTAATCAGAACCCGTTTCCTAAGCTGAACAGCATAATGAAGAAAGACATTGCGATCTCAGATGTACACAAGAGTGCTGTGGATCAGGCCTTAGAGAGTAAGAACGGACATCTGGATCTTTTCCTTCGCTTTCTTCTGGGTCTCTCAGTGGAGTCCAACCAGACTCTCTTACAAGGCTTGGTGAGACAGAAAGGAGGTGGCTCCCACAGCAAAGATGACACAGTCCAGTACATCAAGAAGAAAATCAGAGAGAATCCCACTCCAGAGAAATTTGTCAATCTCTTTCACTGTCTTAATGAGCTGGATGATAGTTCCTTACTTGAGGAAATCCAGAACTACCTGCAATCTGGGAATCTGCAAACAAGGAATCTCTCTCCTTCACAGTGGTCAGCTGTAGTATTCGTGTTACTGACATCATCACATGAGATGGATGTATTTAACCTGCAAAAATATACCAAACCATATGGTGAATCAGATGAGGTTCTTCTGAAGCTGATGCCTGTAGTCACTGCATCCAGAACGGCTTGGTATGTAATGCTAGCTGCAGCTCTCAGCTCTCAACATTAGAAAGGGTTTTTAGCTTTCATTCATTTGAAATGTACATGCATTTCAATAAGCAACATCCAGGCGGTTTCAGTTTTTCCAAAGCTTTAAAATGTTTCACTACCCTCAGAAAAACCATTTACTCATGTATTTTGTTTTGTATGTTATCACCTTTGAGTTAAGTCTTCATGATTGTCACCTTTGATTGGTTTTGGATCTTAGGCAATATAGCATGAAGCTTATTCATCCCACTCTACCATATGTCCCACTTTTGCTGAACTTGTTTTGTGTGATATAACCCGTTAATTCCCTGTTGTATGTCTGCCAGTGTTTTCAGGAGGTCCCCATTGTGTAGTGTAATCTCTTTTTCTTTTTTTCCTGTATTATGGCATTATTAGTAAGTTTTACTGGTAACGAGTCTGTTATTTTCAGTCATGCTAATCATATTGATTTTATTGTTGGTTTAATTTTTTTAAGGTTAATATGAGTTTCAACCCTAGTCTAATATATAGAAGCATAAACATTGCTCTAAGCGTGTGTGTCCTAGCAATAACTTCCTCTGTACTACATGCTCATACTGTGGTATTCTACCTTCTCTACCCACTTAACATGTGCCGAAGCTTATCCATGCAACTTTCCCCTATATCCCACTTTTTCTAACTCACCTTATGTGATTTAAGTCAGATACTTCCCTTTTTCTATGTATAATCATATATAACACAGGTTCTATATAGCACTATATATAACACATTCTCCATCAATCTGAAGAACCGTTTGAGCATGAAATGGTTTTATATAGAACTCATGGTTTTGAACAGAGCCTCTGCCTTTACTAAAGAACCCTTGAAAAACATCTTCTTTAACAGTGTAGCCTAATATGTAGAAAATACCAACACCTTTTAACAAATGTGTGCTTATGCTCTTAAAAAGATGGTTCTTCTTTAGTAAAGAAAATGATTCTATATAGAACCATGAATGCTCAAAGAACTCTTTGCATGATTAAATGATTCTTTAGAATGATGGAGAATGTGTTGTATATGGTTCTATACAGAACCTTTTTGGTTCCATATAGCACCAAAAACAGTTCTTCTATTGTAACAAGCCCAATATCTTAACTATAGCAGAACCCTTTTTGGTGCTATATAGAACCCTTTTCAAAAAGGTTCTTTATAAAACCATCTACAGCGCAATCTTCATTAATCTGAAAAACACTTTCATGATGCAAAGAACCCTTTAATCATGCAAAGGGTTCTTTGAATGTTCATGGTTCTATATAGAACCAATTTCTTTATTAAACAACCCCTGCAGAACCATCTTTTTAAGAATGTAGGAGTTCTTGATGTTCTTGTGAAGAGAAGTGAGTAGCATTTTATATGAACCCTTCTAAATGACATTGACGTAACCTTGCCATAAATATGTCATAGAGGATATTATATGCTGTCATAAGATGTCATGACAGATTTTGTTCAGTAATATAACAGTGTTCATCATTACTCATAATTGTGGTGACAGATGCCATAATGACACCATTATATTACCAAACAACATCTATCATGACATGTTTATAGTAAAGTAGCAGGGTTTGAAAAAAGTGTTAAAAGTGATAAGTATTTATCCGAACTTCCAATAATGGTATCTCTTAACCAGTAAAGAAAGTAGTTACCATGAAGTTTATACAGTTGTGTTTATGTCCAGCATACTAATCATATACACCGATCAGGCATAACATTATGATTACGTACGCTCTACGCTCATTGTACATTTTATCAGCTCCGCTCCGCTTTATACAGGTGCACTTTGTAGTTCTACAATTACAGACTGTAGTCCATCTGTTTCTCTGCATACTTTGTTAGCCCCCTTTTACCCTGTTCTTCAGTGGTCAGGACCCCCATGGACCCTCACAGAGCAGGTACTATTTGGGTGATGGATCATTCTCAGCACTGCAGTAACGCTGATGTGGTGGTAGTGTGTTAGTGTATGTTGCACTGGTACGAGTGGATCAGACACAGCAGGGCTGCTGGAGTTTTTAAACACTGTGTCCACTCACTGTCCACTCTATTAGACACTCCTACCTTGTCAGTCCACCCTGTAGATGTAAAGTCAGAGAAAAAAGCTCATCTGCTGCTGCACAGTTTGTATTGGTCATCCTCTAGTATTTCATGAGTGGTTACAGGATGCTGCCCACAGGATGCTGTTGTCTGGATATTTTTGGTTGGTGGACTATTTTCAGTCCAGCAGTGACACTGAGGTGTTTAAAACTCCAGCAGCACTGCTGTGTCTGGTGGATGTTATTTCCACATATCGTAGTTAGTGCCCATAATGCAGCAAAATCACTCTTTTATGAAAGAGGAAAAATACTCCCTTTCAACTTTTCATGTTACATGGAATGTAAAAAGCCCCAGGATTTATCACACTGAGCCTACACCTCAATGACGGTAGCCCCATGCCAACAACATTTACACTGATCTAGTCATCCCCAAAGGTAACACGCACTGCCAAAACCACAACACCCTCCAATAGCACAAAACAGATGCTCAAATAACTAAATCCAAGACTGTGGGGCATGCAGGCAAGGAATCAGGGGGCAGTATGTTTATATATATATATATTTATAGAATGTGTTAATGTTCAAATAAAACCATCAAATGTTTACAACAATATAGTATATTGGAAAAATAAATATAATTTCTGTGTTTGTTGTAGAATATTTAAGACTTTAGTAATTCCTTTTTGTTGTTTTTTCTTTGCAGATTGAAGGACTGTAATGTCACAGATGAAGGCTGCGCTTCTCTGGCTTCAGCTCTGAAATCAAACCCCTCAAACCTGAGATATCTGAGTCTGTCTTGGAATAAACTAGGAGATTCAGGAGTGAAGTTACTCTCTGCTGAACTAGAGAAGTAAGATCTCTTTGAGTCGCGACATAGACCTTTGTTAAAAATGTATGGGTTTTGGGTGTAACTGTAAACTGCAGACACTAAAGTAAGATTATCTCTTGAAAGTAAGATCAGAGCTGAGAATTGGTCACACATGATCTGGGACCTCATTCTTCAACAGTTTCAACAGTGTGTGCGCGCATGCAATACAACAACAGCCACAAGAGGCATGAAGACGGTGGGTGAGGCTCAGGCACCACTGTCATGGCCGTCATCAGTGCTTGTGGGTCGGGCAACTGGCACAACAAAAATTATAACTGGAAAAATAATGTAATGTATTCTCAGATACTTATTCAAAATAGAGACTCAATTTTATTGCATTTATTTTTATTTTATTGAATATTACTATGGCATTTTTCACTTTTCTTCTTCTCTTTATCTGTCACTGAAATTCTTAATCTCATCTGCATGCTGTTGTTATAAATATTTTACCAAAATACATCAATAATGACAGACATGAGGATGTGAAAAAGAATATTTGTCTTCTTTTGGGTTTGATAACATGTTTAATTAGGATGTAGCCTAGTCGTAATTTTTCTTAGTACTTAGGTTTCTTTTCTTATTTGATTGTGCCCATGTATCTTCACAAGATCAGCAATCACGAGAGTAGTATCATTATAGCCACAGTAAATGTCAATGGGCCTATCAGTGTTTTCTTATCTGGGATTTGTTCTTTTGTAAGAACATAATCTACACACACTCAAGAGCAAAAAGGTGCAAACAATTCTGTGGTTTAAGAACAGGTCATGAATCTGACATAGACTTTTATTAGGACCTTTCTCAAGAACAAGTTTAAGAAAAAACTTGTGAAGCTAACAGTGAATAAGGTCCATTATTACTGATTATGTTCTTGAGAGTTTTCATTATATTGGTGGTCTGTGCCATAGGTTATTGGTGTAGAAGGGAAAACTAGGTGAACCATGAATTGCATTTTATAGTTTTATTAGTTTTTTCTGTTCTGTTACACCCCTGTATCCTTAAATATACCTTTGTATGCATAAATTTGGCTGACTAATGTTGAATAATGTTGAAATGCTCCCCCAATTTCACTCAAAATCTGTGACTTGTATAATCATACTTGCATTTCTGGGTGAACTTTTATTGTGTTTCCTGGCTCCAGTTTCAGGGGTGAAGCTGCTCTCTGGAGAAATAGAGGATCCAGCCTCTAGTATTTTGTAGCTTCATGATCAAATACATTAAAGCTGGAGTTATCAGTTCCAGTCTTGGAAAGCTGGAGTCCAGCAAGTTTGGTGATTTCCCTGCACAAACATACCTTCTAGTTCTGGTAACCAACTGATGGGACACTGATAAATCTTCATTCTCTTATCCAACAGCCCTGTTCATTTATTTATCAGTGTGACTTCTGAGTTAATTGGCATGTTTAGTGCTATATTTGAGTAGGTGAATTACCAAACTATGCTAGAAACTGGCTCACCATGAATGGTGTTGAACAACCCTGGTTTACATCATGTTAATTGTATTGTGTTTGGCTTTTTATTATTGAAAAACTGTAATGTCTCTTTTTTGACAAACTGAACTGTATAAGCTAAACTGAGACTGTGACAAGTGTGTTATTGTTCTCTCTGTAGCTTGTTGTATTGCAATATCACATATGAAGGCTGTGCCACTCTTGCTTCAGCTCTGAGATCAAAAACCTCACACCTGAGGGACTTAAATCTGTCTGGAAACAAATTAGGAGATTTGGGAGTGAAGCTGCTCTCTGCTGGACTGGGAAATCCTCACTGTAAATTGGAGACACTGGGGTAAGATCATCTCTCTGAGGGGCAAAAATAGCCTCGTTCACAGTAAGTCATATTCTCTACTGCTGATGTTGAAGTTCAGACTTTAGGTTCACGTCCTCCTGTATGTTGTTTTGAAGTTTTGTGTTGTTGTACTAGTATTATATTTCGTCATCTAGAATAAGTTAGTTCTTAATTCTGGTATTTCTAGTGTTTGTTGTTATAGTCCTTGGTTCCTGGTGAAAGTGTTCATTTTAGCTGTAGTGTTCTCTGTTTTTTTACGTCAATGTGTCTGTTTGAGATTATGAATTATGAATATGCCTATATCAGAGGTGTCTAATTTTATTCACCAAAGGCTTGCAAAGGATTTGCCAACACCTGCTCAAATGTGAAACAGCTTCAATATGCTGACTTTGACAATCATTTCATTTATTTGCGCACTGACTGATTCGTCATTCTCTTATTGCGCATTTTTATGGGGGCATTTTGACATTTTTGATCTCTTAGAGTTTAATTATCTTTGAACTTGCCCTTTCTCACAGTATGAAGAGTTCATTGTAGTGAATTGTATATATTTTGCACACACACAAAAACATTTATATTATACTATTTATACTTTGATGGTGATTTACACTATTTATACTATGGATTTTTTGATGGTGATTTATACTACTGAGAAAAAAATTGATTTGAATAAGGTGGGCATATGATTTTTATTGATTTCTCATCTTAGATCCATGATGATTGCTAAACTTCTTGAATATTTTCCTAAGATAAATACTTTTTTGATTTTTTGAAATAGATTTTTAATACCAGAGTTCACAGCTCTACCACACTGACAAATAATATTGGATGAAGAATGGGTTTTCACACATTTTTTTTAAACCAAAGTACTCACTGAGAATTTGCTGCACCTCTATGACACCACAGTAGAAGATAAGTCCGGCTGATCATTATAATGGATGTACTGTGTCTAAGGTAAATCATTATGTGTTTTTAAGCCTGTAAAATAGCCATGCTTAGGGTTATAGTGATTAAGGTCAAAAGATTTGTCAAGGGAGTGCAAGTGTGCAGAAAGTCATTTACCTAGGTATTGCCTAAAGAGATGAGTCTTCAGACCACAGAAGAAGAACATGAGTGACTAAACTGTGTGCAGTTAAGGGGGAAGTTTGTTCCACAACTGAGGGGCAAGGAGACTGAAGAGGAGAGACCTAGTTATACAAGCATGCTTAAATTTTAAAGAAGGACATGACTTGTTTTTGTTGAAGTTATTGTTGAAGTGAAGTGTATGTTCTGAACATCATTGTGATGTTATTGTTCTCTTTGCAGGCTGAAATTTTGTATGATCACAGCTGAAGGCTGTGCTGCTTTGGCTTCAGCTCTGAGATCAAATCCCTCACACCTGAGAGACGTGACTTTGTCATCAAATAAACTAGGAGATTCAGGACTGAAGCTGGTCTCAGCTGAACTCGAGAATCCTCACTGTAAACTGGAGATTTTGAAGTAAAATCATCTCTCAGACTCATAAATGATCTGGTCCTGGTATTAATTAACAGTAAAGGACTTGCGATATAATTTGAGGCTATATAATACATGGCGATATAATACACTCTTCATGTAGCCACTACTGTGGAATCAGCCATCCTTTTAAAATGTAGAGAATCTAATTGTTCTTTCTGCAGACTGTGGGCTTGTAATGTCACTGATGAAGGCTGTGCTGCTCTGGCTTCAGCTCTGAAATCAAAGCATTCACATCTGAGAGAGCTATATCTGTCTCAGAATGATCTAGGAGACTCTGGAGTGAGGATGCTGTCTGTTGGACTGGAGAGTCCTCACTGTAGACTGGAGACTCTGTGGTAAGATCATCTTTCTGAGTTACAAGTGGCATAGCCCTTAGTAAGAAACAGGGTGCATCTTGGGTTCGCCAGCTATCCAAAACCCACCATATCCTGCCTCCATTTCAGAAAGTTATTTGGTGAGATTGAAGCAGGACATTAGGATCAGCATCAAATATAATGATTAAATGAATACTTAAAGTGAAATGTTAAATGAGCATTTTTCTTTAGCACACATACAGTTAGAACAGATGTATGAAGAGTGAATTGATATAAACATGAGGTTCACAGAAGCTTTGTACAACACAATTACAAAGCTGCAATGCTTGATGGTCATGGGCCCTATGGGTCTTATTAAACTCCTTAAAAGTCCATTCCCAACTGATGTGGACAGATTTCACCAGATGTACTAAGCACGGAAAGAGGTAGTCACATGGCTATTGGCAGAACCCATGCTTAACATTACTGCACACTGAACAGTGTCCAAAAATTCAAACCCTTTGTTTTTAATAAAGGTCTGCAACCACCACCACCAGCCAGTGACTTCCAGCACTGCCATCATCTCTCCTTTACTGCATTAATTTAAATCCAGAACCTGACCAGTAAAAGCCTTAGACTGTCAAGGTTTAAAATTTACACTGAGAAGGCAATCATTTTAAAGTATTAATCATCTTTTTCACGTAAGCATCATTTTCAGCAACATTTTCAGCATAGTCTCATTTCATCTTGTACCTTTTAACTGGAAAACAAGTTAGTGAAGAGTAAGTTAACTGGAAGCAAACATGATAAATCCACTAAATTTGTCAAAATGGACATTTGAAAAGGTTATGTTCTATTGAAACAATAAGAGTGCAGTAAGATACAGTATAAGATGTAAATTTATCCTGAACTCCAGATAAACTTGATCTCATATGTGCTATATCTGTGCTTTGTCCAATCTGCTGCATGACTCTGCAGTGCTTAACATCACCAAAACAATTGAGTTTGACAGGGGGGCAACTAAAATATGGCAGAACCTTTTTCAAAGGTCATAAAAAGAATATCATTGTTGGTTTTTTTCACAGTGCTGGCAACAGCAGCACAGTGGTGGAACAAACCAGATGTTGATTTTTTGGAAACACAGGCACCTGAACAATTGTAATTGAATCCAGGCATACAACAAAACCCCAATGGTGAAAACACACTATTAGAAATGTTAGTTTTCATAATATAGAAACATTAATGCAATTACATTAATGCTTTTAACATTTACAGAACAACATTTAAAAAAAAAAATTGAGTACCTTTTTCAACAACACAGCATTTGTACACCATACAACATGTCTCCTTTTTCCTTAAATGATTTAAAGATGGGCTTTCCTATATAAGTTTTTAAAACAATTATAAGCCTCAACACACCCCCCTCCCCACCTTGCTGAACTAAACTGTGTGTGTCCTGAACTAAGAGACTGGAACGTGTCATCGTTCTTTCCACAGGTTGCAGTATTGTAAGGTTACGGATGAAGGCTGTGCTGCTCTGGTTTCAGCTCTGAGATTGAACCCTTCACACCTGCGAGTGCTGGATCTGTCTGGGAATTACCAGATAAGGACAGAATGCAAGCTGCTGTTTGACCTTAAAACTGATAAACATTTCAGACTACAAGAAATAAGGTAATTATTGCTTCAGACACAAATAATACTTATAATTGCATAAAGACTCAAAATACGGCAGGCCAGTTTCACACACATGGATTAAGCCTGGGGTTGGAGAAATTGGTCATTGATGATTCACCAATGAATATCTTTTTCTTTTATGCTTGATCTACATCTAGGAAACTTGTAAATAAAAAACACAGCAATGATTTGGAAATCCTGTATTTATTGAAAAGAGAACAAAGACTAGATATTTAATTTTTCCACTAATTAATATAAATGTTTTATATATATGGACCACTCAATAAAGTTGATAAGGTAAAATATAAAATATCTGTTATTTGTGCTGTCTTCAATTAAAAATCTGTAAAAGACCGTTTACAAATCACTGCTTTCTGGTTTTATTTGCATTTTACCTACTGGCGACTAACCATTAAATAATTATGTTTTGAAAGGAAAGTTTTGTTTCTCTGTATTGAACGTTGCTTTTGGTGTTTTTTGTATTTCTTGCAGACTGTGATGTTGATAACTATTATTGACTACTGAACAGACCACAAAGGAGATGGAAGTGTGTATGAATGTGTGCGAGTGCCACATCTATGCCTGCCTTAACTGTACTTCACCACTAGAGGTCATCCTTTCCAGAGTTGTGACCTCGTCACCACTGTGACCTGTGATTTAGCTCACCTGTTCCTCATTGTTGGCCCCCTTCCTTTCGTAATCATTATAGTAGGGAAGACATTACAGTAGTGGCAGTGTTTTCTAATGCGAATGTAAAGTCCTTTATAATGTCTCTAATATAGAGGGTTCAATTATTGATGTCCTTAATAAGGAATTTACCCACTTTTTCCATGAAAGGTGTTGTTAGTTTGGTGGAGCAGTTTTCATTTTCAGAGAAGAATGAGCTTAACAAGCTTTTCTTTGAGTATTACCTGCTTGACTACAAAGGTTAAAAATCTCATGGCAAGTTACCCAACGAGGTTAGCTAACATTAGCTGTCTAAAGTAAACTAGAGTATAGTCAATGTTGTGAAGGGTTGGGAGTAAAGTTTACATGCCCATTACATGCCCTTAGAGATCATAATATGTTTCATCTGAATGGCGACTGTCCATGGTTTAACTGGAAAGTGAACAGGGCTTTGAGATTTTCTTACACATAGTTTATGCATTCACTTATTAAAGCCATGCAATAGAACATGTGGTCTTTTTATATTTGCAATGCAGCCACTTTTTTGTCAGAATATTTTGAAAATTCATAATTTGCAATCTAGCAGAAATCTGCTTTAAATTTAGGCATCTCCTGTTTTCTGTTTTTCCCTCCACAAAAGTATGCAGCTGTCACAATAAAAGTGTTAAGTATAAAACTAATGTTACAGTCATCCTTTGCTCATCTAGAAATGCCTTGCAAATACAGTTATGTGAACATGAATCGTTGTGTACTGACATTACATAGCACTACATAATATAAAGAACATGTGACTTAGTGTGACCATATGGATGGAAGTGTAGCTCTTAATAAAACAATGACAACATATAAAAAAGCAGTAAAACTCACATAACAAACTCACATAACTTTAAGGATTTTCTAACAGTCCCACAACTCCTTGTGACTCTCAGTCATAGGAACCTCTGTGTCTGCATCAGAATGAGGAAGGTCCTCTGAGGTTTCTGTGCTTATAGATGACTGACTTGTGCTATTATAGAGGAACCACTGGACAGGTTAAGTGGAAGGCCTCTGAATGCTTTCAGGGCCCTCCTTATGGATAGAAACCAGCTATCCTGATGTAATGATGCTGGATAGCTGTAGTAAAAGCCTGAGACAAATGAGTTTTCAAGTCATGGGCATAAGCCACTGGAGTCCCCGGGGTGGCAGGTGCTTCAAACCCCTTTCCCGAACTGATGAATATAATGACTGCAAGAGTATTCAAAGAGTATTTAAAGAGAAGGACGTGTATGTAAGTGAATGATCTACTATTGTCATCATGTCTTCATTAGTATAACATTGTTTAAACAGGACATTAACTGGGTAAAATGTTTGAAGCAACCCAAGTGTGACCACGCTCACTATGTTTGTTAACCATTTTTTTCTGAGGGGTATTTTCTATTGCAGTACATTCCAGTATGATCTATGATAAAGAAGCAATGTTCTGTCAAAAAAGATGCTCTAATTTCTACTGTATGGACAGTAAGAAGAAAAATATGTTTTTTCAACAGCAAACTCACAACAGTCTAAAGGTGGGAGCCTCTAAACAGCATGACAAGTCCGGTAGCGATGGCATCAGAAACAACAGAAAAATCCTTTTGACTGCAATGACTTGCTTTCTCTCTGCCCAGCCTATACAGGCTGATGTTCACTATGGTGGGTTATAATTCCATCTTCTTTTGTCCTCTGCATAAACATGATGGTTCATGGATTTTTTGTGTGGACCCCATCAAGTGTACAGATGATCTGACCTGGGTACTGCTCTTGGTCAGATGTAAGCTGATGTTGATACAGTCTTTCAGCAGAGACAGATCAGCCAATGCTCTAAAAAGGAAAAATATTCAGGACAGCTCTGCAGAGCTCAAGGAGGAACACAACCTGCTAACTTTGCCTTTTAAGAAAGGTGACGCTCGGATGCTCAGTAATCTGCACCTAGCTGAGCAACGAGCTCCATCACTCAAGGGAAAGTTCCTTAAAAACATACCATGTCATGTCATTTCATTTGTAGTGTGTAGCTATCATGAATGATATGGAGAAGATGTTATCACCTCAGCATGTTGATTTTCCTCACTTCTCCTGGTGGCTGGAGGTGGCCATCAGTCATCCACTTAGGGGTTGTATCACTGTACACGCATTTGGTGCACGCAACCCCCCTTGGGGCTGTTCTCAAGAGGGAAATCATATTGACAGATGCATCCCTGATTGAGTGGAGAGCCTTCTAGGAGAGCAGGTCTGTGAATGGAAGGTGGCCAAGCCAACTGTGCTCAGCTCACATAAATTATCTGGAGCTCTTAACTGTACAGATAGTTGTGACTGTGTACTGAGCAGATGTGCTCGTCAAACAGTCCACCTGCCTGGAGTCTACAGTGATGACGAAACGAGATTTGACCTGTTTTGAATCACTGCATTGAAAATTCACTACTTGAAGCATCATTCATTGCACACATGCGTGACATCTGGTGGTGAAGTGGATGTTGTGCACTCAATGAAGACACTAAATTGTTCTTTTTAGATGTGCTGCACCTACATGCACATTGAAATAGACTGGTTTTCTGAAATTGTGTGTATTGTTCATAATAATAATAATAATAATAATAATAATAATGTACGTAGCTTAAATAAAAAATAATGTGTGCCTTTTGGCAGGTCAGGTACTGTAATGTATGTTTCCACTTTTCATATAAAGATAAATAACTAATTTAACAAATAACGAACTAACTCATGTGGACGTTATGATTGTGTACAGGGAAGAGGGTCTGGTTGGGATACAGCTTAAGAGATGTGTGAGACAGATGTGCTATTTAGTTCTGGACTAAGAATTGTCCCCCAACCAAAAATATCCAGACAACAGCGTCCTGTGACCACTGATGAAGAACACACTGTGCAGCAACAGAAGAGCTATCGTCTCTGACTTTACATCTACAAGGTGGACTAACAAGGTAGAAGTGTCTAATAGAGTGGACAGTGAGTGGACACAGTGTTTAAAAACTCCAAGTGCACTGCTGTGTCTGATCCACTCGTACCAGCACAACACACATTAACACACCACGTCAGTATCACTGCAGTGCTGAGAATGATCCACCACCCAAATAATATCTGCTCTGTGGTGGTCCTGTGGAGGTCCTGACCATGGAAGAAACGTAATAAAATGGACATAAAATGTTGTGGTTCCCAAGGTGACTTGGCAAAATGGCTCTTGTTAACATTTGGGTTGCTGACCCCTGTACTAGCCTATTCTTGTTCAAGAGATGAGATCCCAGTGGACATTAGTGAAAACTTTATTTTTTCTGTTTAAGTGTTGAGAGAGGTTGAAACATACCTATTGTACATTAAATCAGTACAGAAGAGGTTGATACAAGCCTGCTAGGAGGACGTGAGGTAATCATCATGATTACAAAGTGAGTTTTTTTGGGAGGGAAAAAACTGCATTGGAATGATTCGGAAAAAAGAAAGAGAGAATAAAAGGGATGATGTTGAAGATTCAGCATATATAGGGAGAAAAGGGAGGAGAAGGAACAGATGGACTTAGGCGGATTAAGAGGAATCTGGGTGAGTTTGTGATGGAAACTCATTCAAGAGAATGTGATGAAGACAGAGAGGAGAAAAAGAAAGAAGTGAAGAGAATACAGGAGGATGGAAATGTAATGTCTGTCCAAAAAAGGTATGTTATTTTTGACTGTTGGTCAATGATTCTTTAGGAACAGAGATGGAGACGGAAGGATAACTGGGTCAGTAGAGCTTTATGCATGAGTGATGTGTGAGTGATGGAGACATTTAGTGCTGTTTGTGCAGGGTAATGATGTAGTACAGTAAGATTTTTACCTTTGCACTCATATTGTGTCTACTGGACATTTTCAAAAGTCCAGAGTTTGTCTGGCTCCTGTGTCTAATATGTCAAAAAGGTACGCTTGTCTACAAACCTAATAAAAAGTTTTTTTTGCAATCGCTTGCTATATTAACTTCTTTTGTTATTTTATTTACAGTAATACGATGTCAGAAAAAAATTATTATTTAAGGTCCAACTTTATCTTAAATAGGTTTTTCCCTGTAGGTACATATTTGGACCTTTTCATAACCTAATGTTTTAAAACAGAGCAGAAGGCTGGATACTAGACAGGGTGTGTGGAGTGAATGCAATTTAAAAAATATAGTTGCAATGGATTATGGTACAATTATGTTCCCTGCCTAAAGGTACTGAAGATGTACCCTTGAGGCTATCACCCCAATGACATGACCTTTCAGCACCCTTTTTCTGCGAGTGTAGCTCATGCAATGCAGATTAAAATATAGCATGATTTTTTAAATAGTAAAATTTATTAAAATTAATATTTTTTGCAGTAATGTGAGAATTTTGAGTAAGAACATAATACACGACATTCTGTAATCATCCACTGACAGATATTTTGTCATTATCTGCCTTTTGATCTCCACCTCTTATTCTCATTCTTATCATTTTATCTCTACAGCTCCATTTATCATTTTGGATACATCTAAAATTCCTAATTTTATTTACAGCCATCCACAGCCCAACTGATTATTTACAACCTGTGGAGTAACTTATTAGAATCGTTTTCTATACATGTGTCTGCCACCAAACTGCTTTTATCTTACTGCAATCAGTTTGATGTTATTGCATGTCCACATTCAGTTTAGCTCTGTGTTAGCATGTTTGAACGTGTTACGCTTTGTGAGTGGAGCAGCTCGCTTTAAATTCTTTTAATTTACTTGTTTTGCTCCATCCATGCTTTGTTCTGGCTCAAAGACTCAAAAAAAACAACTGTGTTTCAATTGAACATAAATCATTATTTTTAATGTATTTATTCAGTATATTTTTATAAGATGCTTATTATTATTATTACCATACTAGATAGACCGACGGACGGACGGACTGACAGACAGATAGATAGATAGACATTTGCAAAAGCTGGAATTACATGTTTAGTTGATTTTCTAAGTGAAAATAAATTAACACATTGTCTACAGAGAACAAACAGAAATATGGCACTGACGTATCGTCACTGTCCAAAGAAAAATATGTATCCATTTTTTTTTTTTCAGTTTTTACTTTTCTACATCATTTGAGCTCAGCAGCTGCCCTTTACCTTACATTTACCAATAAAAATGCTCCAAAATTGCTTAGAATAAAACCTCTTTACACTAATTTACATTAAATGTAAAGCTTGTTTTCGCCCACTGCTGTAAAGTTACTATTTTGAAGATGCTTGTTTTTCTTTGGACAGTGATGATATACAATTTTTTTCTGGGACAAGAGGTGAATAAAAAGTTCTGAATAAAGCATTAATACCATACAGGTAAAACAAGAGACAACAAACTGAGGATGACATGATATTAAACACAGACAAACAGCAAACCCAAGCAAAGCAGCCAAGATTGAAGATGCACCACAATTGCATTTTTCTCCTTATAATGACTCCTTTTTGCCGTCATAAAGGAAAAAATAATGAAATAACTTCTAATAAATTCATAATTGATTTTATTTCCAATTCTGACTCAAACTGCTATTCTTACTCTGATCTCTCTGGTTTCATCTCTTGGTTCAGGTGTCTTGCCGGCTGCTGAAAACAAAGGATCAAAGACAGAACAGATGCACCTTTCTCTGAGAGATTAACCTAGATCATAAAGGATTAAACAGAAACGGCAGTGCTGCTTGAGACATGGAATGAGTAAGAAACAGGAAAAATCTTAATCACCCCAGGAAACTAATCTCTCAAAGAACACAAAGGAGAAGGAGAAAGTACAGAAGGAGAAGATCAGACAAATGAATGATTGTGTAATGGCATAATTGTCCAGGACCTTCTTCACAGTGACATAAGCATGAGTGAGAAGTGACACCTTGCGTTATGGTCTCCTGGACGTTCTTCTTAATGATGAATGTTGAGGATCCATTAAACATGAGCTGATGGTTAAGTGACTCGATTAGAAGAGTCTCAGTCTGTGGACATTAATGCCATTGCTTCTGAGATCAATCAGCACTTCGGCAGCACTTATGGACGGCGTGGTGATGTGCATCGTCCAGCCGGAAACAAACTGAAGCCTGTTGCCATCTCAGCACATCTGTCTCTTCTCTTGTCCTCTCTCTCTTAATCCACAGCTCTTGTTCCACAGCTTTGCTGACCTTTGCTACTCAGCTTGTTTACTTCTTCAGCTCCTCTGTTTATTCCTCCACTGTTTATACCACTCCTCCTCTTGATATTAAACCTCCTTCAATCCGGTCCTGAGAGCACTCTAAATCCGCCTGTGCACGACCCACATGAACAGGCTCCGCCCGCATCACTCAGTGCATCTCACACCACTGTGTCTTCCTCTCTAGTTCCCTTTGCTTTGCTCTCTCTTCTCTGAAAGCCTGTAAAAGCTTGTACAATGTTTCTTCTCAGGACTGACCACATCCCTTCTGCTCTTTATACCCACCAGTAGAAAAAACAGCTGGCCTTTGTTCTTTCTGTCTCCCTCTTCCTTTCCCATTCCGTCATGTTAGAGCACATGTCCAGGCGTAATCGTTCCCTGCTGTCCCTCTCTCTAACCTCTCTGGCCCTCACTCTCTCCGTGCTGGCCTTCTGCACCTCTTACTGGTGTGAAGGAACCCACAAAGTGGTGAAACCTCTCTGCCTGTCTCCTGTAAAGATGAAGAACTGTGGCCAGAACAACAGCCAGCCCTATACTACTGGTAAGAACGAGTCTTACACAAATACACTCTGAAAAACCAAAGGTTCCTCAATGGTTCTTGGCTTGTACATATGGTTCCAAAAACCTATCATTGGTATATGACCTTTATATTAAGTGGAGGTTTTTTGAACTTAAAAATCTCATCTCATTTACAAAACTCAGTGACAAACTGTGACTGTTAGAGATACACACTTGTATGGTTCTTCAAGGGCTCTTTAGTAAAGGCAATGGCTCTATTAAGAACTATGAGTTCTACATAGCAACATTTCATGCTTAAATATTTCTTTGCATGTTGAAATGGTTCTTTAGATTGATGGACATTGTGTTGTATATGTTTTTTTAAAAATGGATCTATATAGCACCAAAAAGGGTTCTGCTATTGTTACGATGTCAAGCTTGAACCCATTTTGGTGCTGTATAGAACCATTTTCAAAACTTTCAATGAAAAACCTTATACAACACATTCATAGAACCGTTGCCTTTGCTAAAGAACCCTTGATGAACCATCTTTTTTGAGTGTGAGGCCTTCAGTTGAAGCCATACATGTCAAAGCTCAGTCAAATCTTAAAGGAAAAACCAACCTCTATGATAATGCTCATTTCTGCTTGCATTCCTATGGGATTCTCTTAGTTAAGTGATGCTAAGCTAAAGGTGATTCTTGGCTACTCTAGATTCAACACAGACATTTGAAGCTTGTAAAAGACATTGCATGTTCTACTTGAAGCTTGTGATGTACATATCAGCATATATTTTATCTTGTAGCAGTTTCACAATGACTCAAGAGAGAGCTCTGTTATAGAGCTGTTCATTAGGCTGCTGCTTGTCTTTGAAGTATATTTTAAAAAGAAACCTTTGATAGAAGAAGGTAAAAACACTCTCTCAATAAGTTGAGGTGGTAGTATCTAGGAGTGCCCTATGTGCTCTGTTTGTGCAGGGGCTAGGAATGTGAGTTGGGGGCCCTTGGTCCATTGGGAGAGGGCCTCTCACTTTCTCCCTTCTTCTCTTAGGTCCAAATAGATGAGATCATTTTAAAAAGAACCATATGCTCTGTCTCCTGTTTCAACAACAAGAACCATATATATATGCTGTTGGTCAGTCTGTTCGGGAGGGGACATTTAGAATTGGCACAGATCCTCTCTCAGGTACTCTATAGTGCTTGATATGATACTGTTTTACTATGTAATAAACCTTTTTACTGGCAACTCAGTATCGGCGGAGTTTTTCTTCACAACATCTAAACACCATCGCCACTAAATAAACAACATCTTCACAATCAGTAACATATCTAGGGCTTCCAGGAGGCCTAAAGTGACATTGTTCCTCTCAAAGTTGATCCCACCTGTTGGAAATCAAAATGTGATTGGTTGATTCCATTGCCAGTTTGTGATTATGCTGATGATAAATGTAACACGTTAGCCCTTCTCTTCAGATCTTGAAGTGTTAACCCATAGCAAAGCTTGGTTAGCTATATCTACCTAGATAACACTGAGTAAAACAAGTCCTGATTGGCCAATTTCCCACTATGTTTTGGAAGAATTTAACCCTTTTGTTTCCATCTAAAACAAGGAAACAAGAATAGTACTGTCAGAGTTGCAGGTTTGTTCAGTTTAAATACAAGCATAAAAAATAACTAGAAATTGCAGTCATGCATGTTTTAGCTCCCAGAAATCATTAGGCTTTCTCTGAAGGCCTAGAAGGCCCTGAGTGTTCCTCTCTGTCAAAAATAGTTCTTTCAAGAGCCATTTTTATCATTACGATCTTATTTAATGCCTCAGGTTTAAATAGATCATGACATAGTCCTTGTAAATGTCTATGGTCTGAATATTTCATAGTTTTTTGATAAAACCTTCTTTGAATACATGTCTATAAGAATCTGTGAACATATTCATAACATGTTATAATGCATCCATAAAGCATCATGAACACAGCTATATATGTGTGTATATATATATATATACATACATATATATATATATATATACATGCATATATATATTTTTTTTCCATTATGATGTGTTGTTGGGAGTGGGCTTTGCAAAAATATCAGTGCATAATGTTGTATCTAATGGTCTTCGGTCTTTAGCGTTAGCATAGTTGTTGGCAGTTTTTTTACAATGATATGAACTTGGTTGGATGTTTTAATAAAAATATTAATGAAAATATGTTGGCAAGAGAAAAATAAAGAAAAATCTCAAAGAGTGTAACAAGTACAAGGCCCAATCTTGGTCCTGGAGATCTACCACCTTGCTGAGTTTAGGGTTCTATATAGCACTAAAAAGGGTTCTTCTATTGTAACAAGCCTTTTGTAAGAACGCTTTTTGGTACTATATATGAAAGCTTTTCAAAAAGATTCTATAGAAGACCATCGGCAGCACATTCTCCATCAATCTGAAGAACTATTTTATGATGCAAAGAACCCTTTAATTATGTAAAGGGTTCTTTGAGTGATCATGGTTCTATAAAGAACCCTTGAAGAACCATCTTTTTAAAAAGTGTATTAATGCTGAGTAAAATTTATATTGGCTTCTATATATTGTGAAGGTTTTTTGTATGTAGGTTTTTACATGTGAAATATGTTCATACTGACATTCATCCAATTTTTCTTGTCCACCTCAAACCTTCCCACAGAAAGTCCCACACCAGACCCCAAAAGGTCTGAATCCAATGTAACATTATCCCCAAAGCAGAAGGAGGAACAAGCCCTGATAAGAGCAAAGAAACTGGCCAATGCAGTTCACTATATCTGGGAAACAGGAGAGGACAAATACATGCTTCGATACTTTCACACCGGTTTCTGGCTGTCGTGTGAGAAACACAATGAGGGTGAAGAAGGTAAGAGCTTTACATTGACTCAGATGTGGGAAATTTTTTGTGGTTAAACAAGGCCAAGATAGAGCTTTTCATTCAAAATTTAAAGCATTGTGACAGTCACAAACCTAACACTGTACATGCCTCAAGAAATATCTTTCCTTCAGAGAAGGAAGTATGGTGGTGGTAGTGTTGTGCTGTGGAGATCTTTTTCATCAGCATGATCGGGGCATCTTGATAAGAAAAGAGGAAAATACAGAGTAAATGTTGGAAAGTGCTGTAAGAGAAATTTTCAACAGTATAGTGATACCATGCAAACACACAGTCAAAAAACAACTGTGGCTCATAAAACAAAAATGTCCTGAATTGGCCCAGTCAAAGTACTGACCTCAAACCGACTCAGAGTCTGTGGCATGATTTAAAAAAACTGCTGTCATCCAGCAACATCCAAGGAGCCTGGTGCAAATCTGGCGAGATTAATTGGAAAAGAATCTGTAGACAAATAGGCCTAACTTTTGTTCTTAAAAGTTCATTTTAAGTACTGAATTAAAGTGATTCAACAACCAGCACTAGCACCACATGTTTATCTTAGTGAGCAGATTTATTTTAACCAAAAACGTATTTTCAAAAGCTTTTACCTGCTTTGTTAATAACAGTCACTGATATTGACCATTTTTTAATTATTTACAAAATAATTTCACTAATCACATGTGAGTCTGAATTTGACATATCAAACCAGGTCTCAGGTCCCGCCAGATGGTCCACATTTTAGCTCCATCCTTTTGTAATGTGAGTTGGGTTGGAGCAAAAATGTGGACCCTCTATAGAGGCCCTGAAGAAAAGTTTGAAGACCCGTGGAATGTGAAAATCAAGTGGGTCTGATTAGAGCTGCAGTAAACTCTGCACAGTATTTCATCAGTGGTCACAGGAAACTGTTGGCTGGATATTTTTGGTTGGTGGACTATTCTCAAAACTCCAGCAGCACTGCTGTGTTTGATCCACTTGTAGCAGCACAACACACACTAACACACCACCACCATGTTAGTGTCACTGCAGTACTGACAATGATCCACCACCCAAATAATACCTGCTCTGTGGTGGTCCTGTGGGGGTCTTGACAATTAAAGAACAGGGTAAAAGGGGGCTAACAAAGTATGCAGAGAAACAGGTGGACTACAGTCTGTAACTGTAATTGTAATTGTAAATTGTAAAAATGCAATATATATATTCTTTATTTTCCAATGAGAATTTTTTAGATTACTTATATACTTGCTATGAAGGGCTGACCTTAAACTGCAGCACTTTTAACGTTGCCTCAAGTTAAAGTGGTTATTTCCTCAGGTAATATACTGCTGCCATGATCTCCTGGCAGGGCTTGGTTGGACATGCACTGAATTTCCATTACTTGCAAACAAACATAATGTAGTGTTAAATGTTTAAATAACCGCTTTAACCATGTATCAATGTTATAAATGCATTGCCTAACAAGCGACCTAAATCCTAAACCTAATGAAGAACCTTAACTTCATCTTTTTAATACAACTTTGGCATCAGTGTATGCATGAGAGCTTAGTGGAAGACTGAGCCAGAAACCAGGTGGTTACAAGGCACATCTGTTTACAACTCACTGGCATTTGGTCTTCTCTTCTTCTTGTTACACCATTGAGACTTATGGCCGATAACCTCTTCCAAAGCGTATTCTAACTTTTGGTGGTTTCATCCAAAACTGGTATTAAACGTTGACAAGAACCCATTAATAAACGTTCTAAAAATGTTTTGAAAGCTGGTCATTGGGAGCTTGAAATTTACACCAGAGAGTGACTTTCATTCCTTTGTTCCAGGAGAAAAATGCCGAAGTTTCATCGAATTGACTCCTGGAGAAACACAAGGTAAACATATCTTCCAGATGTATGAATTTTACAGGGCAAATATAAAGGTATATGATTTCTTAGAACTATAATTACTTTATAATGATAAGACTGTATATCAAGTTTGGTAACAAGCTGGAACACCTTACATTCCTGCTTTCTTTTTGGCCATCTGTAGGGGTTCTTTGGCTGTCTGTGGTCTCAGAGTTCATGTACATTACTCTGCTGGCCATGGGATTCCTCATGATGTTGGTGGAGATGCTGTTATTGTGTTTAAATAAGGAGATGTACTCACTCAAGATCAATGCCTTTGCTGCCATTTGCACCGTTCTGTCTGGTGAGCTGACTCGTTTCAATGCCTTAGTCACAGTGACTAAGCTTTAAACTGGTGTTTAATGCTTCACTCTTTAAATGAAGGTTTCTGAATGGTTCTTGTCTTGAAAATATGGTTCTAGAAAAGACCTCAAATTGGTAATTTATATATTTTGTGGAAGTTCTTCACACTATCAGGTCTCATTTACAAATAGTTCTATAAAGAGCCATGCACTGAAAAGTTCTTTAAGGAACCAAATGTGGTTCTACTATGGCATCACACAAAGAGCCATTTTTGAGACTTTTACTTTTAAGAGTGTTGATTTGGGAGGATTGGCTGGGCACATAAAGATTTGGAGCTCAGCCCAGTGCAATGTAGAATTGTTTTGAGAGATCATCCTTCCAGAATTTTTTTGTAAATCAATCTGTGTGCAGTTGCTCCTTTTTATTTAATGTTTATCTGTATACTCAAAAAAAAAAAAAGAATGAAATCACTCTGTTTTTGGGTTTAATCAGTTTTCTCTCATTGATATTACTTGAAAGGGGAATTCCACCAATTTTTCAAAACCTCTGCATAGCTCAGTCATTGGGGTGTTAACAAACACATTCAGAGTGGTTTGGTGTGTAATGCTTCATTGATTTCTTCACAGTGGTGGTGATAGGAACTAGGGATGGCAAAGTTTTCAGCACAAATATAGCCATTTTATGTATTATCCAAAACCACCAGTGAACCTGCACAAGTCTTCTGAGTGTTTTTATGTAACAATGATGGTAAATCTGGAAAAAATCTATTTTATTTGAGACTGTTTTGCCTCATAATGCCCTTCATGTATCTTTCTGCCATGAGTGTATTAAAAATGTTTTAAGCAAAAAGATTGTCGCAAAAATATCGTAAAACGATGTGTCAGATATCAGGCGGCGTATCCCTGACAATTTCAGATAATAACTGTGTGTAAGGCAACTTTTAGACGTCTGGTTCCTTTCACCACCACTATGAACGATTCTCACTCTGTACGTTTCTCTAGAATGAAGCATTTCACACTAAACCACTCTGAATGACTGTTTACATCGGAACTATGTAATAATGCAGAGGTTTTGTAAAAATCTGTAAAAGTCACCTCTAACAAATGTATGTAAGTCACTAAAACTGAATTAGTTGTGTTGTTTCAATGAAATTAAGTGAGTTCTCAGATTTACGATAAATGTTAGTTTGGTCAATGGAATCTTTTTGAGTAAAACATCATCTTTCCCTTTGGCTCCTGGCATCACCTATTTGTATAGTGTTTTAATTGTTTTACCCCCCCCATGTGTTGTCTTTCCCCCCAATCTACCTTCCATTGTCTTTTTCCGAGCATCTTAACAGCTACTTAACACACTTAATTACACTGTAGTAGATTTGCCTTTTTTTACAGAAACCTCAGGCACTCATGCATTTAATCCTTTGCACTCTAATCGCGTGCACTTGTCCTTCTCGCACACACTCTCTCTCTCCCTATCTGTCTCTCTCTCTCTCTCTCTCTCTCTCTTGCTCTCTCTCTCTCTCTTTTGAGGTGTGAGTAAAGGTTCGGGGCTGGTTAAAAAATATTTGGGGCTACAGCCCTGGAAGCCGAGGCCAGGCGATGCCCCTGCTGTTGATTCATCAGTCAGTAACATATGTTGGGGGCAGATGAAGTCAAGTGAAATTCATAAAGAAATCTCACTTTTTTTAAATTCACGAAGAAATTGAATGTTATTGTATTCCATGTTTTAAATTTAAAGTGCTTCTCCTTCTTTCAGGAATGATGGGAATGGTAGCACATATGATGTACACTACAGTGTTTCAACTGACCGTCAGCATAGGACCTAAAGACTGGAGACCGCAGACCTGGGACTATGGCTGGTCATTTGCGTAAGACAAGTTTAGATGTTTTGTCTCCCTCTCTTTTTAACACAGTTTTAAGGACTCATAGTAGTTGCAAGGCAATGCATCAGCTTAGTAGTGGTAAAAAATTATGATTTGTTTAAAACCACACTGTGACTCTTTATATAAAATATGATATGTACATATATATGTATATATATATATATATATATATATGTATATGTTTGGGGACTGAAGACACCGATTAATCCAGCTTTGAAAGCATAATTCTTTTGCCATTCGTCTATTAAACAAATTTTAGTGCTGTGCCGTCTGAGGTATCGAAGGTCACAGGCATTCAGTGTTTTTCAGCCTTTCCCTTTATGCACAAACGCACAAAGATTTTCTCGGATTCACTGACTCTTTTGACAACATTGTGCACTGTAGAGGGTGAAACACATACAATCCTTGCAAACTCTCATTTGAGAACTTTGGTCTTAAAATGTTGCATTTTTTGCTGATGCATTTTTTGGTAAAGTGCCGAACCTTGACCCCTCCTTGCTTATAAAGGACTTTCCTGGATGCTTTTTTTATACTAGAGCATGATTGCATCACCTCTTTTAAAATGTTTTCTGGACATTTAACATCTTAAATTGCTCCTCTCACATTTTTGGAAGGTGTTGCAGGTATCAATTTCAGAATGTGCGTATATTTACAAAAAAAAACAATGAAGTTGATAAGATTAAAGCGGATTTACATTCTGTTTTTTTCATTTTCATTCCACATACTGTCCCAACGGTAACACTGCTTGTTGTTAGCAGGCTCTGCACAATACATATTATTATGAAGCACGCCACTGGGCATTGCTCTTTACTGAAAATGACCTGTGATGCATGTGAGAAAGTGTAATGTGCAATGCCTCAAAGTCATTTCTGTGATTATTGTGATTATTTGTGATTTTCATGCTAAAACGAAATCTCCATTTGCTCCTAGCATGGCCTGGATTTCTTTCAGCTGCTGCATGGCGGCTGCTGTCTTCACCCTCAACTCTTACACCAAGACATTGATCGAGATGAAGCACCGCGCCCGCATTCGCCTGGAAGAGGCCCGCGCTGCCACCCATGCGCCCCCTTATGACGAAGTCATCACAGCCCGTCCTGGCGGCAGCGTTTACTCTGTAAACCGGCTTCTTCAGCAGTGCCAGAAGGGCACACTGATTGACGCCGCATGGCCCTCCAGGGAGGAAGGGCAAGCTGGGGTGATGGTGGAGGGAATGAACCCCCATGGACTAGTGCTGGTGGGAGGCTGCGGAACACAGGGCTGTGAGGACTGTGAGAGAGAGATGGACGAGATAGAGGACGCTCTGGAGAGAGATGAGAAGGAGGGGGATGATGAAATATGCTGAGAGATGGAGGAGAAAACACTGAGCTGAAAGACTGTGAGGGGAAGACTAATTATAAAGCCGTTGAGGAGCTGTTGAGGAGTGGTCACCGACCCTCCTCCTGGAGACCTACTTTCCTGCACAGTCTAGTTCTGAGGTCGGCAACCCAAATGTTAAGAAGAGTCATTTTGTCCTTTCAACAAAAATCAAACCACCTTGATTTTACGTCCATTTTACCATCTTGGCTGTAAGTATGTCTCACTATGTGCTAGTAAAGGCTAAACAATATAATATAAATGAAAACACAGACTTACTTTGCTCTGCTTTAAGCTTTAGCTCAGATATAACCAATTTTCTCCAGCAGGAAACTTTTCCACAAAAGTAGAATAGTTTCTTGTAAAATGTCTCTCAACGTTCAACTTTTTACGAGGCTGAAGTCAGCTTCTCATTCGCCAGCTTCTTGTCTGTATCTTCCCGTTCCACCTTAAATGGTGCCTGAGGTGCTAGAATGTAACTGCCGCACCATTTAAGGTGGAACGGAAAATTTGAATGAAAAACTGGCAAATGAGAAGGTAACTACAGCTTAGTGACGTTTTTAGTGTTTCTCTTTGCTGATTAAACATATCAGAAAACCAGCTGGAGAGCTTACAAATGCAGATAAATCCATTCGTCTCCAAGTTATCGCCGTTTGTCTTAAATCTTTCTCTTCGCATTTTCGTAGCTAGGCAAGATTGTCGGCACTACTGCATTGCTATCTGACCTGCAGTCTGCACACCAATCTTCAGGGTCAAAAGTTGGTGAATTAGCAGTTATAGGCTACATTCACTCCAGCGTTTAAGACCGTTTATTGTTAAAACAGTGCTATAAAGATCAGCAGAGCTTTATTTTACTGCGAAGGAGGATTATTTTATTTTACCTAAAAATCTAATTTTGCTGTGAAGCCGCAACAGGGTAGTAAAAGAGCCACAAGCTGCTGACCCCTGGTCTAGTTCCTGCGTTTAACATGCTGCCCCCACTTACCTAACACTAATGCATCTGATCCAACCAATGAAGAACTTCCGAAGAATGCCTTTAGCAGGTGTGGCAGATTGTGGTTGGAACTAGACTCTGCAGGAAAGTACATCTCCAGGACTAGTGTTGGTGACCACTGCCACAGACTAATAAGGAGAGGTGGAATGGAACAAATTCTGATTTATGAAACTAATTATATTAGATATGAAAAATCAGTATGCTGTTCAATGAAACTGAACTGAATGAACTGAAATATAAGTGACCCCAAAATTGAGTCAAGATTCAGGATCCTCTGTTTCCTCACAGTGGTGGTGCTATGATTCAACACAGCTCTGTATGTGTATAAATCCACAATAAACAATAAAGGTAAGCGCTAGACAATAAACAAGACAATGCAGAACAATGCAAGATAATGCTAGAAACACCACGTATGTAATGAGTGATTTTGTTGGAAAGATTGTTGAGGTGAAAAATGACTGTCTGAGTTGTGTACTTGGGTGGAGGATAACTGAATGGTTCTGAATGTTAAGTATTCCTCCTAAATAAAACAAAATCCTAGACCCAGCCCGGATTATAGACCAAGCCTCTGCTGATTTTGTTCACCTCCAAAGTGCAAAGTGTATTTAACTGTGCTCCTGCTCATTTTGTTTTGTAAGCCTTACTAAGAACATTGTTTGAGTGGTAGCCCACATAGAAGAACTGCATAAAGGAGTCAATTTATTATTCTGTTTTAGGAGGCATTGGCTATACTACAATCACTATTCAAAATATTAATAAAAATAGTGGTGTTAAATTGAATTATGACTGTTCTTGGTACCAAAAAACACATAAACCTGTGGGCACCAGGGAAAAAAAAAACAAAAAAACAAGAAAAATGCAAAAAAGAAATGGTTTAATTTAGTCTCTGCACTTGCAAGTAGAATTTAGCACAGCAAGATTTAAGCTCTAGCCAATGTCGTCTGAATTCACTTAGCCCATGGATGGACAATTATGGTCCTGGAGGTCTGCAGTTTGGCAGTTTTCATGCTCATACATACCTGATTCAACTTATCATTTAATTAGCAGGTGGGTATTTCACAAAGCAGGATATCTCAGTAAGCTCTTCTCCTATTGGACAGGCTGTTTTTTTAGCCTATGCTATCAGGCTAATCGTGAAATCCTGCATTGTGAAACAGACCCCCATTCCCAGTTTAGTGAGGAAATCACCAAACTATGCTGGACTGCAGCCCTCCAGTACCACTGTGGCCCATTCCTTATATAGCCACTGCTGTGGAAGCGGACCTCCTTCTTGAGGGATGTCTTTTTCATAGTAAACAACCACAAAGGTTGTGTTCAAAGCTCAATAGCTGTGAACAAAGACGTTGGCTCTTAGTTGAATGAGTCTGGCATACCTCTGAAAGACCAACTTCAAATTCATTCATTTTAATAGCCATTTAAAGCAAGCAAAGTATACTTATCCTACTTACTTAAAAAGGTGTTTCTTCAAGGGTTCTTTAGCAAAGAAGATGGTTCTATATGGATCCATGAACACTGAACAAATCCTTTTCATGATTAATGGGTTCGTTGCATTGTGAATGCATTCTTCAAATTGATGTTGTAACTGGTTCTATATAGCACCAAAAAGGGTTCTTCTACTGTTACAAGCTTGACATCGTCAATAGAACAACCTTTTTTGGTGCTATATAGAACACTTTTCGATCTGAAGAACGCTTTTGCGATGCAAAGAACCTCACAGTCCAAACTTCAGAGCGACATCTGACTGATACTTATCTGACAAACTTAATACGCCCAGTTACCATTCACCACACGTCCTTGTGGAACTCAAGGCATCTGGTCAGTGATTCTCAACAAGGACTTAAGTATTTGTTAATAATGACCATTTTACGTTGTTGTTTACAACAAAAAGCCACATTACCCAAAAAAGAAATATCCTGAACTATATTGGTATTGATAGGTATTTCAGCTACTACCTTAACGCAAGATGTTGGATGAGGAAATGAGTCTTGACACACAGCAGCTAGTGGGATTAAGCTGTACTGTAAGCTTACTGATGAGCTGGGGGATAGTGGTATTGAGTTGGTTAAATGAGAAAGCCCTGCTTAGAGAGAGTTAATCTTCATCTTGACGGAAAACAATCATGCAAATGAATAGTGGCAGCAATTCTGTAAAGATCTACCCTTTTGATTCATTGTCCTGAATTAAACTTCTGAGGTAACGTCACCAAACAGCCTTACTACACTTTTAAAAGTAAAGTGCTCAAAATGCCCAATGCCGCTTTTAGGTTCTAGTTCAATGGATGGTTCTGAAAGAGCCATTTTTTAACAAGATGTGTGATGTGAAGAACCATTTTAAAGAACGACCCATTGAAATGGTATTTTGGAAACCAAAATTGATTCTTTTTAGACTCCAAAGAACCCTTTTTGCACACTCTTTTCTGCAGACCTAATGATGCACTTGTAGATTGTGGATGTTGTATTTGGTGGGATGGCTGCGCCGGACTGTTGTGGTGGATGTGGTGGTGATCATCTACTTTACAATAGCTGTTAGGACCTGAAGCAGCAGCTCTTGAGCCAAGTTGAACTCCTTCAGCTGGTGCAGGAAACACATCCTCTAATGTTTCAGGTCAGTGGCGACTGTAGCTCCCTGGGCCTTGAAGGACGTGAGTGGAGGGCTTCTCCTGAAGTCCACTGTCATATATGCTGTTATAAGTATGCTCAGTTCAGTTGTTGTGACTGTTCCAGTTCCTGAATGGTTCGTGGCTTAGACATGCAGTTCTAGGGTAACCTGTGATTGGTATAGAACCTTTACATCATGTGGAGGTTCTTAAAAAAAATAATGTTTGTAAATAAGATATGTGAATGTGAAGAACCTTTTCCTATAGTAGTTCCTGGCACTGTGTATCTAAGCCAGGAAGCCTTTAGGAACCTTCATTTGAAAAATTGGGACATGTGTTTCAGGCATATCACTGAGGCTGATGTCATCTATAGCTCTAGATTAGATATTGTTTCTTTGCTTGTTTTTTCAGTGTCCAAGATCACAAATTGGATTTGGTTGATTGAATTGGTTGATTCTTTTATTGCCACATAACATGTTGGTGGTAACTGTATCCAGTGCATCAAGAATATACACACAAACATACAATGTAACACCTACAGGGGACAGCGGGCACAACCTAATACATTTTGTGTTTTGTTAAATAATTCTAACAATATTTAAGTTGGAATAATCGTGTTTTCAAGCAAGCAACATATACGTCTCTGCTACAAACGAACACTTGAATTTTGTTTCTAGCACATACTGTTCAGGTACAGTGCCTCCAACAATGACGGGAAGCGCAATGTTACAATATACCCATGCTTATTTAAAACCAAAATACTAACATCTGAAAGAGACTAATATAGTAGAATAAAGTCCCTGTTTTCAGATGTTTCCTCTTTTTCATTTTGAAATCTGTTTAAACATAAGAAACTAAAAGACAAACTTTACTTTATTGTTTGTTTACTAAAGGTGGCTTAGTTGTAACGCTGTGTAACAACTAACCCTGCAGTATGGAGGCTGTACTTAAGCCTAACTAGTGCTTGCTGTGAGCTTTTCACATGCTTCAAAAGTGCTACAATGTAGGCAACAAGATGATGATCAAAGTAATATAAGGTTGGATTCTGTGATTTACACAAACAGCTTAGTAACTGAAAAAAAACTTACATTACTAAAAAAATACTTACATGCCCTGAAAACACTCTTTGGCACAGATCTCTTTAAAACGCTGATGTATCGCTCTGAATTTTGGTGGGAGACGGTGGATTAATGTGGCCAGAAGCACACGCTGCTTGATCTTGTATAACTACATAAAAGGTCTGTGTTAAGTTGTGCCCCAGCGTTAGGTTGTTCCCCACGCTCCCCAACAATACACACTATACAATGCAATATACAATTTACACAAAATTTGTATAGGATAAGCATCAAAAGTTACACAGTAGTTTCACCCCTGTGTTCTAAGGCTTTTTACAGACAGACTATAATAACGTGCTAATCAGTAGAGTTTCAAAAAGATGTTTTTAAAGCGGACTGTCTTGGTTTTTGAAGATCTATAGCGTCTCCTAGAAGAAAGTGGTCAGAAAAGATGGTACGCTGGACGAGAGGAATCTGTAGTTATTCTCTTTGCTTCCTTTAGAGTGTGCTGAGTATAAACAGAGTCAACGGAAGGAAGAAGTTTTTTCAATTATCTGTGAAACTTTACCAACAATACCTTGCAATTTATTACAAATTTGAAAATCTATATTTCCATGCCAAACTATAATAGATGTCAGAGCACTCTCGATAGTTCAGAAAAGGTCTGCACACTAATAAAAAATGTTTTAAAAAGTTTAAGCGAGATCTTTAAAAGAAAAAAAATAATGTACACTCTGTAAAACGTGGTTCTTCAAAGGTTCTATATAGAGCCATGAACACTCATAGAACCCTTTGCATGATTAAAGAGTTCCTTGTATCATGAAAGTGTTCTTTAGATTGATGTAGAATGTGTTGTAGTTGTAGACCATTTTCAAAAAGGTTCTATATAGAGCCATCTATAGCACAATCTCCATCAATCTGACGAACGCTTTCTTGATGCAAAGAACCCTTTAATCACGCAAATGGTTCGTTGAGTGTTCATGGTTCCATATAGAACTATTTTCTTTACTAAAGAACCCTTGAAGAACCATCTATAGGTGTGTTGAAAGACAGTGTAAATGTTTTGGGCACACAAGATCTTCAATTTGTCTTTGTGTGACCAACATGTTGCACAGTTTTTCTATTTTTCTCTATTAAAAATCTTGATAAAACTATTTTTAAGTGTTTTTATTTGTGTGCAGGCTTTTTCTGAGCTAAATCCAGTTTCATTATGCACCCACAAACCAATAGTTTGAACAGCTTTTTCTCAGGTGCGGTGAGTTCTTTTTAGACTACAAGGTCATGCATTACCATTTGTATTGCTATTTGTGGCATAAATCCATTCAGCACCGGAACACAGGGCACTGTTTTTAGTATGTACAGAAGATGAATGAGTTCATTTCATTTAGGAAAGTCTTTTTCTTTCTTTCTTTCTTTCTTTTTCTTTCTTTCTTTCTTTCTTTCTTCCTTTCTTTCTTTCTTTCTTCCTTTCTTTCTCTTTTGTTTGCTAAGGCCATCCGTGAGCTCTGTTCAGAAAGATTACGCAAATGTGAAGAGTTACTGTGAAGTCAGTAATCCCACTAGACCTGGCCCTCTGGGCTGTCTGTCTGTTTCCTGTTCCTCCAGGCTGTCTGTCTGTTGTAGACACATGAAAATGTGTCCTTGATCGGATAAACAAAATGATGGAGAGATTACAACAGAAGAGAGTTATAGAAGAAGGTCATGACAGATGCTTTCAAATGCAGTACAGAAGATTATGTCAATAATCTCTTAGTCAAAGTCACTGAGTGAGGGAGAACTAAGAGAGAGAGAGAGAGAGATTGAACAAAGCAATGTTGAGGATTGTTAAAATGTAAAAAAGATAGTTTCTGTTGTTGTGGCTCTGAACTCCAGTACACTGGATTTAAAATGAAACAGTGACTGTAAGATTAAAGTGTCTGTTTTAATGCAAAGGTATTTATATCCACGTTTGGTAAGTAATTGGACAAGGTATTGTTATCTTAAATAAAACTTCGAAATCAACATCTGCCTACAGTCTGCAGTCCATACATATAACCTGATGGTGGCGTCTTCCCAAGCGATGCTTCTATTCCTGTAATGCAGCCATTTTTCAACAGTGAACACAGAGTTGGCCAAGAAACAAATGAGCAGCTAATTGTCTACACAAACACACACATTTTCTAAACCACTTATCTTTCTGGGTCTTGGGGGGTGCTGGAGCCTACCCCAGCAGTCATTGGGCTGAAGGCAGGAAACGCCCTGAATAGGTCACCAGTCCATCCCACACATACACAGGAAGAACATGCAAACTCCACACGCCAGAGAACCGAACCCAGGCCCTTCTTGCTGTGAGGCGACAGCAATACCCACAGCAACACCGTGCCGCTATTGTCTAGTAATCTTTAAAATGTCTAAAATGGTAGTAGTGTATAAAATGTGTATACAAATGGCTACAATTACATGATTTATTCAATATAGGAATATACACTCTGAAAATAAGGCTCATGATTTCTATGCATTCTTTGATTAACATCCAATATCGCAATGTGGAGAAGCATAGAGGTAAAAATATCTATTATCACTACTTAAATTTTTACAGACTTCAGGGGGAACTCTCAGGGCCATATGATTTCTGGGAACTCCTAAAATAATTTTTTATTCAATAGAATCATGCTTGTATATAAACTCTGCAAGTATTACTGTACTACTCTTGTTTCATTAGCTTTGGATGGACAGTAAAGGGTTAAATTCTTGAAATGCCCAGGGAAAAACTGGCCAATCAGGATTTGGAATCTAAGCGAGCTCTCTTATTGGTTAGAACTTCAAGAGATGAAGCGAAGGCCTAACGCATCATATTAATCATCAGCAAAATTGCAAAGTGACACTGGAATCAACCAATCAGGTTTTGATTTTCAACACACGGGACCAATTTCTCAGCAAAAATGTCACACTAGACCTTCTGGAAGTCCTACATACTTCACTGACAGAACACGTGTGGCAGTCAATCAGTGGGTTGTAAGAAATGGAAAACAGCAGGGACCTCTCTACTGAGTCATGGTGAAACTGCCAAGGTAAAATATGTTAATATGTCTGTCACAAACTTCAAGTAAAACATGGAATGCCATTTAGAAGCTTAGCGCTAACAAGCTACTACAGTCCCATAGGGAAGCTAGTGGAATTCCAGAGGTGTTTTTTTTTTTCTTGAGTTTTAACAGCCCAAATTGAAGGCCTTGCGCTAATAGGTACTGACAGACTTACAGACACATCTGAGAAAATCATGGTTCATAGTAAATCACTGTTCATTGAATCACGGTCTGCAAAAACTGCAAAACAAATCCATCAGAGAAATGAGAAATCTATGTTTTCCTTTCCAGCAAGGGCTGCTTTGCTATAGTCGTGCCCCGAAACACTCCCAAGTAATCCAACATTACACCACAAAGGAGCTTACTAACATCAGACATTCTACTGTTGGAAGAAGCACAAAAGCAGCAGGTTGGCACCATCCAAAGTTCTAAGCACAACCGCAGAACTACAGCAGGCTAACTCAGGACACATACATTGTTTAAAGGCCCATGTAGTAGAAAACTGTACTTTCTTTGTATTTTTGGAATAAAAAAGAGTGTTTAAGCCTAAACTGCTATTTGAATGGACTAAACTAACCTGAGAGGCACAGGCACCGTTACTCACAAAAGATCGGAAAGCCAGTTGACTCAAAACTCACCTATAACACACTGTAAAAAGTGCAATAGGGTACAGTGTACTATAGTAGTGACGAATTAATAAAACAAAATAATTTTGGTGGAATCCCTTTAATTTTATTAAACGCAACACATCTACATAACATATGTAGTCAGAAAATGTAGAACACAAATAACAGATAAAAAGTTATATACACATGATATATACAACAAAATGATGTCATTATAATTATAAACTAATTGCTTACTCACATAAATAATACACACAGTATAACATACTAGCATAAGTAATGACCGTTAGACATGAAACCTTGCTCAGTGTGGGGATTGTTCAGAGGCCCTATTTGGCACTTGAGGTTTGTTTTCTTGTAGTTTAGTTTATACTCCTGAATGCAGCATCTATACTTACCAACACTAAACTGTTGCAAATCAATTATGCGTTTTGTATAATGCCCTTCAATCTCTGCATTCTACATACAGAAACACACATGCGCGCACACACATTCAATAGCCGTAGTTGTAGAGGCTCTAACTGTAATTGAATTGTGAGACTCAAGTCACCAAGTACTGTGTATTGTACAGTATATTTACATATCAAAGGTGGAACAGTCTGGCTCATGAACATTTCTATCATGTTTTTTAGTTACACATTAGGATTTTAAGGAGCATCATAGAGAAATTCCCAGAAACAGGTTACTTTGCAGGTTCACACTGAATAAGACGCAGTGCATCGTCATTGTCCATCACACCTTTGATGAACTCTCCTTCTGCAACCCGCTCTGTGTGAGAAAGAGAAGAGCTGAAGAGTTTCATTCTGAAATGCTGTATGATATTTATGTTATGTATGTTATGTTATGTAAGGTGTAATTAATCATAATATAGCATTGATATTTCTTACATATGTAACGCCCTATAATGTATATCATAAAAAAATTCTTGAAAGTGGTCAATAATGTGCTTTGGAACAAAACCCTTTGGTTACTGTGGGGTTATTATGGGAGATAACTGTTACTTAAAGTCAATCTGAAACCAAAGTTGATCTTTTTTATCTAGTTAGTTCATGACCTCCTTTACTTTTAAATGACAAAATTTGTGTTTTCCCATCATTTTCCATCAAACTTCTTTCTGCTTCCAAAACGTGCTTTGAGCTGGTTTTTTCATGGGAAAAATGAAATAAACCCATAATATCAGATTTCACCTCCCCTTCCCACATATCATCAGGCAAAATGCTCAGCCAGCTCAGAGACCCTCCACAATTCAGTATTTCACTTGGTAATATGTGACAGTATGGAAGGAAAATGCTTTATTTTTTCCATTTCTGATCATGTTTTTTTAAACCTTATACTGAAAAAAAAAACATGGATTCTTTGCAGAGGCTAAGAACAAACAAAGCTTCATGAAATGTTCTTGGTTTCAAACTTCTTCGAACTTTGAGAAGGTTCTTCATGCTCGCAAAAATCTCATTTACATTTAAAAAAGCCCACAGCCCCAACCAAAAATGCTTCGTTGTGGAACAAACTAAAAAGAGTTCTTTAAAAAACCATCCAGTTCATTACGGAACTAAAATTGGTTCTTTGATGGAATCACCCCTAAAGGACCCTTCCTGACACCTTTACTTTTTAGCTTGTACGTATAAGGTGAACATCCCTGCAACCTAAAAGATGTTGGGAAATCAATTACAGCAAATTAATTATTTATCATAAACAAACAGTCTCACCATTCTCTCCTTTGCCGAAGAAGCTCCAGAGCTTATCTGCTCTCTTCTCTGGTGTGTTCTCATCACTGGGCAGCTTCTCCTGCTTCTCCTTGGGGATCATTTTGAAAATGGCCTGATGGGAGAATATGACAAAGACTGAGTTTGATTTATTTGTTATTGGAACCCATTTATGTACTTATTACTGCAAAGTTGGGATTCATTTGTTTCAATTGTATGCAAAAGTTTGTGGACCCCTGGTCAAGTGACATGTTTTGTTGATTTTCTAATTGAAAACAAGTTAAAACATTTCTGCACATTTTAATACAATAATACAATAAAATCAACAAAATATGTAATTTGGCCAGGGCTGTTCAAACCTCTGCATATGACTCTACATTCAATAATTTTTTGTTATTTTATATACAATAACAAGTTATACATAGTAGATTTAAATCTTGGACAATAAGTTGGACACCAAAAAGTATTTTTATTTTAGTTTTATTCAATATTCAAGGATTACTAGTTATTATATAATATAAATTCTATACTGTCATTTTCTACTTACAACCATTTATGTCAAGTCGTAACTTTATAAATATAAGGCACTTATTATGAAGTCATTGTAAATGTTATATGTCTTTTTCAGTCATTTTAGAATCACCATCAGCTCCGTTCATCATTCTGGACACATATAAACTTCATTATTTATTTTTTTTACAGCATCATGCTTATTATTTGTGAGCTATGAAATTACACAGGATACGGAATTAATTTTATACATTTATCTGAAACCACACTTGTTTTATATCATTGAAACATTGTTTCCAAACTTTTGAAGAGTGATTTTAAAAATGTGAACAATTGTGTATCTGGATCATTCTACCAAATGACTTCAAACAGTAGTCCCACTGTAAAAATAGATTATGTTATGATCTATTTAAACTCAAGGCATCGATTGAGATAGCAATTAGCTTAAAACGTGCAAAATCTAGTTTATAATCTACTATATATATATGTGTATTCAGGCTTGCTCCAAACATTTCATTGTACAGTGAGAATAAAGATATATTATCTTAAATCATGTATAATATATTTATAACCTACATTTACATATGTGTGTGTGTGTGTGTGTGTGTGTGTGTGTGTGTGTGTGTGTGTGTGTGTTTTCAGTGTTTTTTAAGATCTTTCTTTAAGATGTAAAGTGAAGTTGAAATATTTAGATTCATCATGAGTTTAATTTTTAAATAAAACAACTTTATTCAAAAATTCTGTCCCATGTTTTCATGTCACTCCTGAACAAAGAGTTTTAGTCCATAGGTAGAGCTTATTTTAGCCACACCTCTACATTTTAGAGCAGGAAGTGAGACTGCATCCCTGTCCCTCCCTCATGGCCACATGGTGAGCAGTTAGGTCCCATTGTTTTGAAGTAAAAGTGTCCCAAAGTCTGAAAATCAGTGTAACATTAAGAATTGTCACTACCGAAACACATATTTTCTTTAAGTAAACATTATCACTACTGAAACATTTGGTAAAGTCTCCGTAGTGTTACGATTGTTTTGTTAGTGACAAAATATAACATTAAATCAATGTTTATTTTATCAAAACAATTAAACTGAAAAATCAGAACAGAAAAACAGAAAAATCTTGCCTTATAATTCAGAAAAGCCTTTCAGCAAGACTGCCTCAAGCCTAATGTGAAGGTGAAAATGATGCAAGAAATGTACAAGGTGCTTACATGTTGGAGGGTTTTTACAGGAGATATTCTTAAACACAGTGCAGTTAAACACTTACACTACACTGTTTAATGTTGTTCCTGTCCAACAAACCACAACTCGCTGTGCTTGCTAGGCACTGCAAGAACAACTGCATGTACACAGTGCTGGTATTCTAACAGTTTGTTCATCGAGCAGCCCTTCCACGCATGCGCACATCATCAGTGAAGTACAGTAACTGAGTTTTTCTGCATTTTTAATGTTAATTCAGCCCTACTTTGAGTGTGTTTTACAGACTCAGTTAAATGTTATTGCTTACCCTTTGATAAAGTAATTTAGGCCTCAAAATGTCCTACCTATAGTTTTATGTACAGTGCTAGCTATAAATGTGCCCTGCTGTAGGACATTAGGACAAGGTAGCATAATTTGTCAGAACACCAGGTCTACCTAATAAGCAATATAAGCAACTGCTTAGAGCATAGAGTCGAGACCCTCCCGCCTTTCCGCATAGGGATTCCCGGCTAAGACGGCATTTTCTTTGATTTTTCCTGGTCAGAAGTGGGAAATTCAGAATTAGTCAAACGTGATCCTCACATGAAAACGTCACATTTATGATGAACAGCCAATCGTGTGAAACATGAGGAGTCACAAGAAGGAAAAAGAAATCATACTACCTAAATGGGTAGACAGTAAAGCATTTATAATGGTAAAAAAGCAAAGCTGTCGCCACTGCCACCAGGGTTAGATCAAACTAGCTGGGTGAGCAAGAAATACTGTTGTGAGAAAGAGCCCCGGACCTGGAATGCTGTGAATGTAATCTGTGATTTAAACTGTAACTTATTAGAGCTCCAAATGAGCATCTAATCATCAGCCATACACTAATTAGCCAGATATAAATGTATATAATTTAGACAGTTTGCAATAGTCATTGTTATTATTTTGCAGTACATCAACTAGTAAGATGGGGCCACAAAAAATCCTGCTTAGGGCCCTGAAAGGCTAGAGCCGGCCCTGCATATACACTAAGGTTTGTCAAACTGAGGGTTTTCTGAGACTTGAATAAAATGTTATGTCATTATCACTGATTCCAATCCACTCCAGCTAAGATGGTTAAGCTAGCTTAACACTTAACCGAGTCGTAAAGCTCTGCAGTGCACAACTCAGATTCTGCCATCAATGCATTAATGGTATCGTGATTTTAAAATGACCAATTACATTTGATTAAAAATCAGACAGCAGAAATTAAAAATGAATTCTGAAATTTTACAGCTGCTTCCTTTTTCAATTCAATTGAATTATAAGCCTTTCAATAATAGTCTAGTTTTCATAGCTACAGAAGTCAGGGACTAAGGCTGATGATCTCACATCACCTGGATGGCTGTGTGGGGATTCATGTCATTAGAAATTTGAATTTAAATGCAAAAATCTGAATTTGAATGTAATTATTTTGAATCTGAAATTGAATTCTGAACTGAAACTGAATTTGAAGGTTGAAAGAGAGCAATATAAAATCTCAAACTGAACTTTACGATTGATGATGCATGTACATGTACAACATAAAATTCGAATAAATCACATTTTCAGATACACTTTCTAAACAACATCTGGGTTTCTTGCAGCAGGCAAAAGCAGTCACAAGTCACACTGCAATCCCTTGCAATCAGTACTGTTCTTTACTTCTCATATCACACTATTAGCTCTGTTGTAGTGGGAGCAGCTTCTACATAGGCCTCCTCTACAGCGCTGACGTTTAAAGGCGCATCCCTAAATCCTTTTTATTCCTGTGTAATCCACGTTCAGCTCCATTTCGGCTCTTTCTCTTTAGTCCATATGCTATATTTACCACCTCTCCCTCTTAACACCCGCTCAGCCGAAGAGCTGGGTCATGGCAATTTGTTTACTTGATGAATCAGGGCATCTTATTAAACCAAAGATTACTTAACGGCAAGCTGGTAGGAGTGTCTCACTAGTGTCAGCTAGAGGCTACAAGATGTAGTCATTACAGTGTGTTGTTTTTAACCGCTTAAACTTAAGTCCTGTTTGTTGATGCACACATCAGTTTTTGATTAACTTACATATTAATTTCATAGAACATAGTAATAATTTACAGAAGATAGTGAACAATACATTTTAGGACTCAAAGAGGTAATCATGCTGAAATGGATACGAACATCACTTGTTAAGATCATTTTAATAATAATTAAGGCCTTTGTTAAGGTTTGTAACCATAAAATGAATAAATGTCGTTACCTTAAATTTACAGCAAATAACTGTTCTTTTTACACATACATGTGTATGGATCATTCTACCCAACTGGTTTAAACTTAGAGTTCAAAACAGACTTGGACGTTAGACTAAAATCTTTTTGCTTTGAGTGACCCTTTATCTATATTAAAATAAATCATTGAACACTGCACACAATCATGACACTACTGAAACTTTACTAAATGTTTCAGTAGTGACTGATTATTATCAGTATTATAAGCTACTAGAAAACAGAGCTTTGAACAGTTGTACACATATAAAATAATATTGTCTTTATTAAAACGCAAAAAGCTTGGTTTCAGTATGTGTTTCAGTAATGACAGTTCTTAATGTTACACACTGATTTTCAGAGTTTGGGACACATTTACTTCAAAGCAATGGGATCTAACTGCCCACCATGTGGCCATAAGCGACAGGGATGCAGTCTCACTTCCTGCTCTGAAATACACGGGTGTGGCTAAAATAAGGCTCCGCCTATAGACTAAAATTCTTTGTGTTTTGGTACCGACATGAAAATGTGAGTCAGCATTTTTTGAATAAAGTTTTCTTATTTAAAAAAATATTGAAAAATGTAAGTATTATTTTATTAAGTTAAAATGTAGGGGTTAGGATTTGGGACAGGCACCTACCAATGGAAAGTTCCCTATTATTGATGATTTTCTATATATTTAGCTTATTGCTATTTCATATAATGCCTTGGGTTTAAATATATTAAAGGTTTAGGATTAAAGGTTTAAAACATCTGAGCTTTAAATACTTCATTGTTTTTTTTTCATATATTTTTAGAATGGTCCATATATATATATATATATACCATTCTATCCAGATGGTGTCAGACAGTGAGTCAATATCCCTTGTGATTTGTCTGGTCCACAATCAGGGATGGCCTGTTTCTAAGAAAAGGTCTCGGGCACTGTGATGTCACCACATCCTTCTGTGGACATGATCTTAAATCCTGATTGCACACTGAGTTGAGGAGCTTATCTCACTCTCAGATACCCCCCACCCATTCCCCTCCCCCGTTGATGATGGTTGTCCCTATAGAGCCCAGGCTTAAGCATGGTGACCCTCCGCGACACTGATCAGCTTTGATATGAAATGCTCTTGATAGGTGTTTACAGTACATGACAGAGATCAAATGAGCTAACCCTGAGGCACAGATTCAGACTTTCAATCCAAACGGATCCAGAGGATGTAAGATTAATGCCTGATGTCTGAGGGTGGGGAACCATGAATTTATGCTTTTAGGACTTGCTATTCCAGAATTTAAACACCACAGACTGCATTTTACCATTTGTCAAAGTATAGATCTAATGGGAAATCACTAAAAGACACTATTATGTTCATATGGCAGAGAAAAAATATTTTGTTTTGTCTTCAAAATTACATCACTGTATAAGCATTACAATACACGCTACATCTACATTTATCATTCTCCCTCTTTTGGTCTAGCAATAGCAACAGTGTCAAAATCTGACCAGTGAACCAGCCAGTCTGGGCTGGATTTCCTGAAAGCATCTTAGCTCAAAGATAATCCCTAAATGGTAGAGCGGGCATAACACTGAACACTCTCTCTACAAGTTAAGATGATCTTAACTCTAAGATGTTTTTGGGAAACTGGGCGAAGGCTAGTCTGTTCCAGGTTGCAAAAAAACCTTTACTTTAGCAAAACCAATTTCTAGTTACTAAGTGCTTCCATTGTTGACACAGGTGTACAGTTGTGCACATTAGCCTTGCATAATTTCAACAGAAAAGCACTGGCAATAGACTGGGATGCTCTGAAGCAGCTGCATATGATTAAAAAGTAACCATTCCCAATCCCAGACACTGGCTAGAGGTGAATAAAGACCCCCAGTATTGGGCTTCTGAGCAGTGGAACTGCATTCTCTTGAGGGATGGAGCTCCATCAAATATCTAGAGTGGAAGTGGCACTTGTGATCCAGAACTAATCATCCAACATCAGTACCTGACCTCATTCGTGTTCTTGTGGCTGAATGCAATCACATTCTCACAGCAATGATCCAACATCTAGTGTAAAGACTTCCTAGAAGAGTAGAGACTGTTACTGCAGCAAAGGGGGGACAAACTCCTTGATTTCAGAAGAAACACTGCATGAGCAGGTGCCTACAAACTTTTGGATGTATAGTGTAGATAGATAGATAGATAGATAGATAGATGGGTGCACTTCTCTTAATCAAGGACAGCTGATGCTCATTTGAAGAGGAGCCCCAGCAGCATAAGACTGGCTCTCTCTGGCATGAGAGGAGGTGAAGGATGCTGGCCTGTAAGTCTCCCGCAGAGAGAGAGAGAAAGGGACATGAAAAAGCCCAGAGGACTCTTTATAGAAAAAACATTGGATTATTATATACACTTTCTAAGCTGCTTATCCTTCTGGGTTGCACGGGGAGCTGGAGCCTATCCCAGCAGTCACTGGGTGGAAGGCAGGAAAAACTCTGGACAGGTCGCCAGTCCATCGCAGGGCAGACACACAGACATATAAATTCACACACACACACACACCTAGGGGCAATTTAGCATGTTCAATTAGCATGTCTTTGGATTGTGGGAGGAAACCCGGAGTACCCGGAGGAAACCCACGCAGACACGGGGAGAACATGCAAACTCCACACAGAGAGGACCCTGGTCACCCGGCTGGGAATCAAACCCAGGCCCTTCTTGCTGTGAAGCAAGAGGGAACACGGAACAAAGGTAGGAACAAGAAGAACCAGCAAACTATCCCCTATCTTCCTGGACCCACTGGAACTCCTCTCCTGGGCTTGGAGTGATCAACACCAACAGCCAATGGGAGACTTTGGCTGGGCTGAACTACCGTGCCAGGGAGAGAGGTGGCACCTAGCGCCGCCGGAGTGGTGCTGGTGTGCATGGTGCCTGAGGGTCCCCTGTGAGGGACTGCAACAGCAATAAGGAAGACTACTGCTGTTGAGTGCATCCTGAGGACTGAGAGGATGACGTCGACAGCATAAATTCTGATGTAACTGAGCTTCCACAAGCCACACCATACATGCTCGAGCCTGTGAGGTTTGTCATCCCTGGGCCCCAAACTGCACACTCCCTCAGCGATGCTGCTTTGCTCCTATTAGTGGAGGAGGTCCCCAGCACAGTAATGGCCCCCACTCCTGACTGCCCAAACTTGAGGTCTTTCTCTCCCTCTCTCCCTCCTTCATATTCTGCCTGATGAGCCCAAACCACCAGTGCCCCTCTGCATGTGCCCACACCTGTCCCCAAGCGTGGTCTTTGTTCTCCTGACTGAGGGCCAGGTTCACAGGGTGAGGGAGGTGGGACTGGTGAGCTTGGGCCCATGGCAAAGGACTTTCCTCTGGCCCTCACTGCTGAAACCAGCCAATTGCCTGGCCGCTGTCTGGTGCTCCAGAGAGCATCCCTAGCTGTCCACATTGACAGCACTGCCAGGTGCGCCAGAGAACACTTTGACATCGCCGCCTCATGCTCCAAAGAGCACCCCAGAGCTGCCACAAGCATCGACAGCGCCACCGGGTGCTACAGAGAGCACACAAGCTGCCCCCAGCATCTACAGTACTACCTGGTGCCCCAAAGCTGCCACAATCATCACCAGCACCACCAGGTGCTCCAGAGAGCATGCCAGAGCTGCTGTCAGCATTGACAGCACTGCCGGGTGCTCTAGATAGCATGCCAAAACTGCTGCCATCATCAACAGTGCTGCAGAGTGCTCCAGAGAGCACCTTTGGTGTGGTTTGTGTCTGCGCTCAACTCCTCACAGCGGCCCTGCCTACTCTGCCTCCTTGGTGTCGGTCCAGTCACTGTATCATGCCTCAACTTCCACCCTGGTGGCTGGTCACTAAGGGTGGGGACTGTAGCGGTGGAGAGGTGGAGTCACTGTATTTCCCACCAGTTACCAATGGGTACATCTCCCCTAATCATGGAGAGTCGATGCTCGTTTGGGGAGGAGCCCCAACAGCATAAGACTTTCCCGGCATGAGACAAGGAGAAGGACACTGTTTCCCAGTCAGTGTGCGCTGGCTCTTCCCAAGGCTAGCACCACAACAGACAGATTGACAGGTAGATAGATAGATAGATAGATAGATAGATAGATAGATAGATAGATAGATAGATTTGGATGAGAACGGGGATAGAAAGATTAAGCTGCATTAAGTTTCATTGTATTGTTCCTCAAGACTGAGTACCACAAAACCCACTAGACCACATTAATCCGTTTTCTCTTACCTGGCAGATTTCACACACTTCATTTTTGGTGATGTAACCATTTTTGTCCACATCAAACAGCGAGAAAGCCCACTCTAACTTCAAGGACATCTTGCCTGAGGAAGTCATATGCAGGGCCACAATATACTCCTTAAAGTCCAGTGTGCCATCGTCATTGGTGTCAAAGGAGCGGAAGACATGCTGGGCGTACGTCTTCGCATCACTGTCGGGAAAGAAGCGGCTGTAGATCTCCTCAAACTGAGGCAGCGTGATGCGACCTGAGGGACACTGTTTCTGGAAGTTCTCGTACCACTGTGCGATCTCCGCCTCTGAGAACTTGGTGCTCACCTTCAGGTCGTTCAGGACCTCTCTGGACACCACACCACTTTTTGAGTTTCCCATGGTACGCTGAAGGATGGCTGTGTCAAGAATTGGAGGTGTTTCATTCATTCTTACAGTGCTTGAATTAAGGTTATGCCAATTTGCAGTAATTCAGTACTTTTTGGACCTGTCGACAGACCTGTCGGCTGGTCCAGACCTCTGCTACTTAGTCTACTACTTAGTCCTATAGCTTAATACTAACGTAATCATTTTGCACTGCTTGCCATGTAGTTACTGGCACAAATTAACCATGAAATTTCTTAGCTGTTCTTTAGCTTGTTTTAAATCAGGAAAGCTGTCATGGTGTAAATGACCCATACAAATGAAACATGAAGATGCTCATTATTTACTGATACCAATAGTCTAAAAACAGGAGTAACCAGCATATAAAACTACTTAGACTTACATTCACTTTCAAAGGTCTTAGTTCAGTAACAAAAAGAGATTAGAACAGTATGGAACTCTTATTCTTACCTTCACCAGTGGAGTAAAGGTGGCAGTCCCAACAAACTGAAGCAATAAATGAACTGCGAGTGAAAGAAGGAGGAGAGATAGAGGTAGCCACACATCCACATAGGATTAAGTCAATTAACAAGGATTTCAAAAGGCTGAGCTATAAGAGGCCCTAAGTGAACTTGATTGTACAGTGTTATTCTTTTCTCTTTCCTTCAACTTGTTTTATTTAAACAGTAAGGCCTCTTATCCAAAAGTATTCTCTCCTTTTACTTATTTTTCCACTTCTGCCACCAGTTTTGTTTGTGTGGTACTTAGAAGACCTTAATTTACTTGAAATCTGCTCTGCATCCGAACTGCATTGAGTATCCATGTCATGTTTGCTTTATTGTATATTTGCCCTCAAATGGGAATTCCACAGACTTTTCAAGATGTCTGCATAGTTCAATCATTGAGACGTAAACACAGTCATTCAGAGTTTTTTTATGTGAAATGTTTAATTGTAGAGAAACGTACAGACATGGATTTCTTTTCAATGGAGGTGACAGAACCCTGGGGTCACCATGTCTTCAACACAAATATAGCCATTTTATTAGGCATCCAAAATGACTAGTGAACCTACATGTGACTTCTGAATTTTATATGTAATACTGATGATGGTACCATAGTGGTAAATCTGAAAGTTTTCAGGCAATGTATTCACAACCATTTTGTGAAATGACTTTCAATAAGGGAGCTTTTAGAGGCATTAAATACGTCTGGTTCCTATCACCACCACTGTGAACAAATGACTTTGTTTACATTGTGATCGTGAAAGTTAAGGCTTTGTGCATGTAGCCGAATCTTACGGAGGCAGATGTGGTGCACGTTTCAAAATGTAGAGTATTTTCATGTCATCGATGCAGATAATATGGTTCCTTCCATTCATAAAGTCTAACTTTCAAAAGCACATCCATTTTTACATAAACACTTAAACACTGCACACTTGATAAAAAAAACTGTAGTGAAAGTGAGTTTGTACAGTGTAAGACAAGCTACGAGCGCTACATCCACCTTAGCCCTAACCTTAACTGTTTGTGATATGTTTCAAGTTTAATTTGTATTCTTAAGATCTTACCGTCTAGATGCTTAGAACAGGGAGCCTGGAATAGCTTTTTTGTCCCTGACACAGTACTAAAGGCTTGGGGGTATAAACCTCTTTATCTTGTCCACATATGACCTCTATTCCTTTCTTCTTTCTTACCCTCTTGATCTATTTTTAAATGAGGATATTCTTCAAGGTACAAATATACTCTACCAACATCTTCTTATCAGCTTACTGCCTCCACTGCCATATTGCCACAGGACATCTTCGAGATCAATCCCTCAGACCCTAACCTTTGCTCTATATCAGGAGAGGGCTGCAGAGTGAGAGAAAGGGAGATAGAGAATGCTGGTTAGGCAAGCATGGCGAAGAGAAGGAGTGAACACAAACCAGGGAGTCGAGCCAAAGTGCTGCACTTGGCTGATCTAATGCCTGATATCCATTTAATTGTGTTGCGATTCCAGTTAATCGTTTCGTGATTAAAGTTGGACACACAAGGTTAAATAGTGGCACCAGCACAAAGACACAATGCCTCAGTTAACCCTCTACCATGACGCCAGCAATACATTCTTAGACTTTGGTGATGTCTCCTTCAACTCGTTAATAAAATCTTCCCCCCAGAGAAGTTGGGACGTGTGCATGTCCAGGACAGTAAAATGGAGCAGCATGTCGAACTGGAGCTTTCAGCTCTATCACTGTATAAAAGAAGCTAATGCTGCCTTTGCTGTTGGTTGCACTGTGATAGTTTCTATGCAAGCATGTGCCCACATTCAGAATGCAATTCAGATTGCTAAGGGCTACTATCACACCTCAATCCATATGGAAAGACTGAAATCACCATAATAATCTGCTGTATGTTTTAACCTAATCTCTATCTGGTGTATCTGCAAAATGCAGTAATATAAATTAGGCATTCTATTCTAAAACTAGAATTTAATGTTATTTATGTTATGTTATGTAGCACTCTCTAGCACAGCAATGTTCATTCACTGCAATACCCAGCATGCATTACACAAATATGTCAGAGAACCATCGAGAATCCCCCTAGAAAAAAAATAGCCACTGATTTAGAGGCTAATAAATACAGACGTGATATCTGGCTTTCTTCTGCCTTAGCCAGCTAGCAGGGAAAAAAAAATCAAGCCCACATAAGCCCACATGAGCGTCCTAGTAGTTTTTCAAATGGCCCACCCACCTTCAAGATGCATCATCATAAGGGGATTTTTCTAGTCTTTAAACCAGAACATGTCATTCTATAAACTACTGTGGCACCACTGTAGGTGGCGTGCAGGCATGTTTATAACAGATGCCTAATGTTTTTTATTTTTTTTTTATTTTGGCCGGGGTGCCCTTCAAACACAGAAATAATATTGCCACTGTGCAAAAAATTAATAAGTATCTCCAAAATGGCAACTTTACAGGAGAAGGCAAAAATATTGTTTACTTTTAATGCAAGTTAATGTAAATATATTTACTTGTCTAGCAATTTTGGAGCATTTCTATTAGGTCTTCATTATGAAATTGCCACACAATGTAAAGGACAGCTGCTGGAATGATGTAGCAACAACATGTTTCCCTGTACTGGGTAAAAGAACAGAAAACCTGTTGACTCAAAACATCTAAAGCGAGTGCCCAATGGCTTCTATTATAAGTATATCTTGAGTTAAAAGTTTTTCTGTTCTTTCACTACTTACATAGAATGTGACAAAATAAATATCCATGGTAATAGACCATATGGTAGAGATCAGCTGATAGAGATTACGCTGAAAGACAACGGACGATTCCTTTAACATGTGGACTGCTATTCATGGACATTCATAGAATAAACGGGTATTTGCTGTGCAGTTATACTCTATTAATCACAATGCTTCTACAAAGCTAAATCTTCCTTTTTCATGTGTCCTCCAACCCTGATGCATGTGAATGTCAAGTTTACAGTTTATACACCCTTCAGGTCAGCACAGGGCACGCTGGAGGTAGGCCGCATGGCCGCTAATCTGTGCCCAAATCCCATTAGATGTCTTATAATTGGCAACATCTTATTTAAAGGTTTAAAGTGACAAGAACTTCATCTCTAAATAAAGCTGTACTTCTATTTTTTCAATTGTCTGCAACTCTTTTGCCTCTAATCTCTTTTACTACAACCGTTAGCATTTGCATTATCCTTTTTTAAGTTTACCCTGCCAGTCTGGAATAGCATGGGATTGGGGTCATAATCTCTCAGAGGTAAAAATGCACATAACTGTACTGCACTGTAACTGAGATAGTCCTCTTCATGGCACGTCAGGAAAAATATACACATTCATTTATCTGACTACAGAATGGCAGACGCAGACTGTATTCACTATAAGATCACTTGCAATCTCCTTGGAGAGGAATTAAGTCACACTGTTGTGTGGTTCAGCATGAGTTACAAACAGGGTGCACACAAAGGCCTGTAATCCCAGATCAAACATAAAGAAAGACATTTTAACTGTTTGCTACCAGCAGCCAAAGCTGTTATCTACGGTAGTTCGCAGAGTCTGCTACACCACATATTAAATCTATGTTTTTGATTGCATTATTTTTGTGGTGTATTTTGGTACATTCACATTTAAGTTATGGCTGCTCAATATTTCATTTGTTATTCATTATCACACTATTGGTCTTTGCAAAACAGCTGGAGAGAAGATGATACCTAAAAGCTCACACTTGAAATGAGCTACCTATACATATGAGAATGCTCTACATTTGGCTTTGTGTCATCTAATTTAAAATCACAGCTAAAAAGCAAGCAAGCATGGGACCATAGTCTGCACATCATTAAAGTAGCTGGCATTGTGCTTTATTTTGTATGTTATTTTATGATGTATTATGATGTTTTATATAATTTCATGAGCTGCTACAGGTACAGCCCATGTACTACAGTTGAAAATTAGCCAAACTGGCTAAACTTGCATGTTTACAGAAATGTTTATTAAAGGTAAAGTGTGTAGGAGGATCTGTCAGCAAAAATGTAATATAGTATACAACACCATGCTTCCATTACTGTATAATCACCTGTAACTACGAATTGTTGTGTATTTGTTAGCTTAGAATGAGGCCTTCATATCTACATACGGAGCAGGTCATCCTCCAACAGAGGCCACCATTTTGCACTTCTATGTTTCTACAGTAGCCCAGATTGGACGAACACTGGCTCTAGAAAGTGCCTTTTGCATTTTTATGTTAAAGTTGCAACTTGAATTTGATGGCCCTGTAGCACTGGTTGGAAGACGTAGAAAGACTCAGTGGCTGCTGCTAACCATGCTGGCTAACCATTTTGTGTTGTGAAAGGTTTGAGAACCAAAGTTTTGACAAATGGAGTATCGTAATTAATATTTAGCACATGTCTTGTGCAAGGGAGGAAATCCTTGTCATCACAGAAGCAAAAACATGATGGCCACCACAGGTTCTACTACATGCTTGAAAAGAGATGCAAGAGAGGGGTATTCAATTGGTAGCAATCTGCAACCTCACCGCCAGATGTCACTAAATCTTACACACTGCACCTTTAATGTGCACTGTCCCTGTAAATCTACACTGAAAAAGCAAAGTCAAAAAGTGATGAGGACTATTCTTCAAGCAGTGAACTATGACCATTAGACCTACGCCTTCAATTTGGGCCATAAATCTCAAAACCTGGTCACATTATTAGGACAAAACCCACCATGTTAATGCAAGTTTCTGCTAACAGCCCTATGATATTCTGATAGTTTGTTATTGCTAAACTAACAGAAACATTCACACAAACATTTTTGGCAGTTCTAGATTAAACATAGACATTTTAAGTTTCTAAAAAACACTGTTTTACTTGAAGCTTGTGAGAGGCATATGAGTATATAGTCTACAACCCATATGTCAAACAGAAGGCCCACGGGCCAAGTCAGGCCTGTGACACAGTCTTATTTGGCCTGCAAAATTATTTAAATTTTCTATTCCTACTACCCCGTTTCACTCTGAGATGCACTACAGTCCCCAGCATGCACTGCAACATAGTGTGCATTCTGACCCCCTTCCCCCAGCAACAATCGATGGGGCCAGTGGTTACACAGAAAGAAAAGATGCCTGGTGTCTAGTATAGTTAGGATTATTTTGAATAAGTATTTAATGCCTATGTTGCTGCTGCAGTTTTGGCATATTTTGAACAAACAATGGCCAATTCAGGTCATGGCAAAATTTGAAGTAAAAATAAAATAAAAACACAGCTGGCCAATGGATTTGCTGAGATTTTTTAATGTGGCCCTTTTAGTGGTTAAGTTTGACACCCCTGGTCTACACAGTAGCAGTTCCACAGTGACTGTTTCAGTAGTTTGGCTGGTATAGAGCCACCACTGTTTTTCCTCACAAAACTGAACCTGCCTATTGTTGATTCCTCTTTCACTCTGTGATTATCGCTGATGGTTAATCTAATGTTGCTGGTAAGTGATGATTGGCCAGTTTTCCTTTGGGAGGTTCAAGAATGTTTTTCCATTCAAAACTTAACAAAGAAACAAGAGTGGAGTGTAATAAAAGTTCAAATAAAAGTATGATTCTATTGAATATTACCTTAAAATTACAGGCATGCATTTTTTAGTGCCTAGAAGGCCTTGTTTCCCTCTGGGAATCATGTCACATGTATTTTTGTCTATATTGTGCAGCACTAATTTAGAGTATTTTGTATCTGTATCAAAATACACTATGTCCAAAAGTATTCAGACAGCCCTTCTAATAAGTTAATTCAGCTATAGCACACTCATTTCTGGTACAGGACTTCAATTGCACACATACAGCTTGTAAAACCTCCATAGGTTCCATTCCCAATAAGAAGCATCCACTAGAGGGGGATAAAGCACCCCCCAGGCTGTAAAGCAGTGGAACTGCATTCTTTGGAGTAATGAATTGCCATCCAATACATTTTGTATGGGTTGGACTATGGTTTGTGATCCATAACTAATCATCCGTCTAGTGTAAAGCCTTCCTAGAGGAATAAATGAAGACAAACCCCCTATTAATACCCTTGATATTAAGAAGAAATGCTGGATGAGCAGGTGTCCACAAACTTTTGGACAGATAGTGCACATTATTTTCCCCTTTAAAGCATATCAATCATTGATTCACTACAAATGTACCTTTACATACATTTCATTGCGTTATCTAAGAAACTTAACTGAACCAAGATGTTATTGTAAAAAACTAGTCTATTTCCACAGTCTCCTTTATACATAGTATAAGTAACTGAATTCACAAATTAGTGTAGGTGTCTAAATACTTTTGTACATATAAAGCAGCCAATATTAGCCTGGACCATGTTTTACTAACGCTAAGCTTATGTTCATTACAATCAAAACATGTTTACATGACCTTAAACTTGTACTGAACTGTTAGTGTACATATAAACATAGCTTATACTGAAATAAGGCTGAGCAATATGACAATTTCCATCATTATCATGATGCACTACATCATATAACACTAAACTTTCCTGACTATATTGTGGATGTCGACAGTACTTAACAAGACTTTAAACTGGCTGTTTGATTACAAAGACAGGATAATTACTTAAAATGATGGTTCTTCAAGGGTTCTTTAGTACAGAAAAGCTCTATACTGAAGTTTTCAAAATTGAATTACTTGCCACTTCCAGTAACTGACCTATATACTGCACTGCTAGTACTAATGAAGAAATCCCACTTTTGCTGAAAAAGTACAAGATCTACCGTTACCTCAGGCACATATGCCTTCCAGGTTTAATACATCATGCTTAGATCTCGACCGAGGCATAAAATAAAGAAAAAGCTTTTTAAACACAGAAACATTTAATTAGTCGGTACATATAAAGAGCTGAAAGAACAAAGACCATTTGCTGCACAACACTTATCATGATATGACAATCTTTGTTGTGAGATAGAAATGTTTTTGATGAGAAGAAAACCCTGACAAGTTACCCGCCAACAGTTATATAAATTGCTCTGGAAAAACCAGCACTACCACTCAAATCACACGGTCAGTGTAGGTCAATACTGTTTCAAAATACAGATAACATCTAAATAATTACTACTCTCTTTAGACTTCGAATGTGCCATGTAACAGTCGGTTGAGTCAGTTTGTTGAGAGCTAGGTGAGGAGGTGCAGTCACAGCTTTCAGTCATCATGGGTCACAGAACCTAGAAATTATGAAGTGAGGGAGCAAAATGATTATTTCCAGAGACAGAGAAAATACCAGCCAGCCCATTTAAACACATCATCACTGATATATGAGAGGATGAAGTAACAAAAATGAACTGATAAAAAAGGAATTTAAAAAATGAAACTAAACTGAAACTTTAGACTTCAGTTCAAATGCATGTTCATCAGCTTTCTTTTAACAAAGAATATTTGCCACCATTTGTCACCATTTGGTGATGAATGATAAAATGTGTTTATATTTTATTAAATCAACACTGTTGTACTCTAATATTAGTTTAATTTCTAATGAAATGACTCACAAATTTGGAATGAGGATGCATATTTCATTTACTTCACTTTCAGATCTATATGATTAACATTAACACAGTAATGTTTGTATCATACTTGTTATTTATACCTATGGAACATATACAGTGTTCAAAAGTAGTTTTTCATCATCATTTTTAGACTGATTATTTTAGACTGATAATTTGTTAATGTAACATGGAAATTGTTTACTATATTCAAAAGTACATTATTTTAGCTATAATATAAATTATCAATCAATACTTTAAGTCCAACTGAACAATAGCAAGATAGAAAACATTCATCTAATGCCTCCATTTAACTTCAAAAACAAATGTTTGGACATTAATCACAATGCACAAGTTCAAAACAAAGTATCATCCAACACATCTGACTAACATTCTGAAAGTTCTTAGAGTCAGAAAACTCTGAAAAATTGAATATTGAGTTGAATTAATCTGACAAAAAAATGATAGTGTCTTATTGAAATAGAGAGACAGGGTTAAGATATGGTGAAAATTCCAAAATCAAGTGTGAAAAAATGCACTTAAGTGGTGGAAAAAGGCAAGACATGTTGAAAACCTGCCACACACTGATCATTTGAAAGAGAACATCCAACAAACCTGGCTGAGCATGGGGTTTGTGAAAACTCAGACCTAGAAGACTTACTCTGCCATCCAAAAAGGAGATATGCACAAAATATAAAAGAAAGAGCCAATATTGTTTGTCCCACTAATGTTGGAGTACTTTTACTCGCCTTACTTAGATTTTCCTTACTTGCCAAGATCATTTAGTTAGTAAACCTGTTGCAATTGCTGGTTGTTATCACTTTTCAGATGGACACAAATGAATAAATGACCAACCTAACTTGAAAATAAATAAACAAGATACAAAGTGCATTCAGAGATTTTGCTAAGACTACTTTTGATCACTGTTGATTTAAAATTGACAATAAAGTATGCCTGTGTAATCAATCCTATTATATTATGGCAAAAAATGAGTTATGAGGTTTCGTTATGATTGGAAAATCATTTGAAATGTTTCTTTACCCAGGCACTTTGGTGAGGAATTCCATCAATCCACCTCAGGGACCCCTGTGGCCCCTAAGCGTGTGGGTGCGCATTTTCCGGCTAAGGGTACGTGCAAGGCGGTCCACTGCATTGCCAATGTGGCCCATCTCCTTGCTGGACGACAGACCCTCAATGTTGCCACTGTACCACATAACCCAGCCGCCAAGCGACATCAGCACCATCAGTGCTCCTGTGTATACCAGCAGGTCACCGAAGTCTCTCCCCTTCACCTCCAGTGGAACAAATACCCCCAGAAGCAAGGCTACGACCCCCAGCAGGTCAAAAATTACGGCAAAGGCCAGCGCCACTTTGCAGTGGGACAGGCCAGTGCAGGTGCTCATGCCAACTTTGTGGAATCTGGTGGAAGCAAACATAACATGTTTTGTTAAAGAGACCAGGATTTTCGATGTAGAGAAATTGAACTGTATTTAGTCTGATTAATCTGATGTTATGGATGATGACAAATATTTAAGAAGGATACTGCTGATAGCCAGCACAAAAGTAATAACATGAAATTGGTAGCCTCCTTTTATAAAATAGTGGCCGGAAAGTGCAAGACAAATTTAAATACTAGAAAAAAAATACTAGCTTTAAATGAGAGAGAAAAAGTATTTGTTAATAGGTGGCAAAAACAGACAATATATCACACGTATGGATAAATTAGGGCTGGGCAATATGATAATAAATATCGTTATTGTGATAAATTATGTCAAAATGCAATACAATATGCTTTTCTGAACATATAGTGTATATCAGTACTTGTATATCACTGACCAACTGCACATTTCATTATAAAGAGAGCACAACTAGTCCAGTTTAACTAGATTTTGTATGAAATAATAAATAAAAATAACTGTATTCAGTTGAAAATTGAAAGTATCGCACCGTTGTATTTTTGCCATATCGCCCACCTCTATGATAAACTGACATAAAGGCTTAAAGGATATTACCCCTTGAAGTACACTCCACTTATAAGAGTTTTGCACACTTTTTGATGGTGACATTCCGTTAATGTATATACCTATTTATATTTTCAAAAAAATCTCAGTAAACATGTAAGTGTGATTTAAGGACCAGCAGCATTAAACAGAAGCGGACCGATACGCTGCTATCTGGGTGTCCATACACTTTCATTCATCATTAGCAATTTTAGCTTTTTGACTGAACTACTCCTTTAAGACCGCCTCGCAGCCTAATTCTCAAAGTAATCATCACGTCTCAAGAATATTTGATTGCAGGAGCAGATTGTTATAGCCTTCTGACCTACAGGTAGATGTTAATGAGTGTTTCTGCACTTTGTCCTAGTCGGAGGTTTGGACTACACAGTTAAAGCGGAACAGTTGATAAAGGGTTGAGTTTCCAGTCCGCGGTGTCGTCTGTTCGGTTAACTGACAGGAACGAAAGAAACACTCTTTAGCGAGTGAACAGAGGCTGTAATGGTGTCGAATATGTCATCGGTAATGATCTCCTTAGTGAAACTTACCCTTTCGAGGCTTCACTAAAATGTTCAGTAGTCCAGTTTCATGGCTCTTCGTCTCGGGAGGTGTTGGGCCTCGGCTCTGCTACATTTACCTGAGAGACTTCCGGATCCACCTCTGCTGGATATCTGACTCCACCTGAGTCCCAAACTGCTGAAGAGAGGCAGAAAACAAAAGACACAAGCATTTAAATAAGTGTACGCTGCTAGGCTCCCACTAGTGGGCATTATTATCTTGAGTTTAGAGAGTAAAAGTATGAGGTGAAACGACTTTTTGATTAGCCTTTTTAAACGGATTCCACACAATTAAATGGTTGAGATGCAAACAATGTCGGTCAGCGTGGCTTCCATTTTAGAGAAACTTGCAGAGTCAGAATTGCTCACAGTGGTGTTGATAGGAACCAGACTCTGAAAGCCCCCTCACATATGCTGCCTGATGTCTGACTCATTGTTTTATGATAGTTTTGTGATAACGTTTTGGCTTAGAATGTATTTTAATCCATTTACTTTAGTCCATCAGTGGTGGAGGGAAACATGCAAAGCATTAAGGCAACATAGTCCCCAAAGAAAACTTAGTGTTTCAGATTTGGGACTATTTTACCATCATCAGCATTACATATAATTACATATAATTACTAAGAAGCCAAGTATAGGTTCATTGGTGGTTCTGGATAGTAAATAAAATGGCTATATTTGTGTTGTAGACATGGCAACTTCTGGTTTCCATCACCACCACTGTAAAGAAATCTCAGTCACTAAGTTTCTCTGCAAGTGAACCATTTCACATCAAACTTCTCTGAATGACTTTGTTTGCATCTCAACCACTGATTTATGCAGACATTGTAAAAAATCGGTGGAAATCCCCTTTAACCCTGAGTGCTTTATATTAAATGTCATTATTATGGCTAAATGTATCTACATAAGATGAAATCTTCTAGGAAGATGCCTTCATATGTCATTGTACAGACATATTATGTTTTTGATACGCTTGCACCTTCAACAAAACAAGACATTTTGTAAAGCTTTTCAATTTTGTTTATATCAGATGGTGTTTATTCTCCCCTTTGCTGTGCTTTTGTTCTTTTTTATTGTTGATGTTTCACAGAGGCACTCCTGCAATTTAATGTAGCTGTTAGGCTCTAATGTATCTTATGAATGCTACTGTACAATGGAGACCTAGAATAATTACAAAATAATAATAATTTTAAACAAATACCCATGTGACTTATACAAAATAGCCAGACATGGAAATCAAGTGCAATTAATTTGGGGGCTGAAAACAGGAAGGTTCATTCCTTATACATTTAATGAAGATCCCTGCAGATGCATTAAGCTGCAGTTCATTATTTACTGTGCATTCTCTACATTTTTATGTTGCTAAACGATGATCAGTATTAAGTATTAAACCTGTCCACTGTTATACCATCAAATGTGGTACAAAAACCCAAATATTGATTTTTCAGTTCTAAATTCTGTATTCATAAATGCTAATTTGTGAATGCAGTAACAAGAGGACTTTTATCTCAGTCTGCATATTGAAATCCAAACACTGCTTAATGGCAATTGAAAATTCAAAATCAAAAAGGCTATAAAAACTATCCGCAATAAAAACAATGTTTTCATTTAATGCGCATATGTAACTTATTTTCTCCTCTCTTGTCCTTATATTCTTATTCGTCTCTGTATAGATGTGGCTTTTATTTAAAGTAAAATGTAAAAAAAAAAACAAAAAAAAACAAAAAAAAAACATATAAATAAATAAACCCAAATATATGAAGACCCTTCTGCGCATGCGCGGTGAAGGATCTTGGGAGGGCGGTCCTTTTGTCTTTTGCTCTGATTTATGAAAGAGGCGTAAAAACGATTCACAGAACATGCGGATCGACCGGGGCTGGTCTTTTTCTCACGCCGCTCAGTGAGTTTGTTATAGCGATCTATAAAAACAACAACAGACTTATCGTGGACTCCACTCACCGAGCAGGCGACTCAGTCGTTCATGGTTAGTTTAGCAAACAAGTTAAATAAAGTTAATTCTGTGAGTAGCATAGTTAGTGTGAAGTAACTGTCAGACCGCTCATTTGATGCCAATGTAAAGGAAAACAACTGGGCTGAAGCCCGTGTTTGACTGGTAACGTTAACTAACTTCGTGGTTAAGCAGTGTTTTCTTTCTGTAATAACATAACGAGCAGTTTGTGTGGGTTTGTTTGTTTTTCTACCATTGGTGGGTTTGCCGACCATGTCGTTATTGGCGTGATATGGAGTTAAACTACTCTGTCAGTTGTGTTAGCCTCGTTATTATGGGTTATTTATGCTAGCGGTTGTTTGTAGTAATGTAGTTCACGTGTTGTTAACTTGCTCATTTTTAGCGAGTGGGTTCTGGGCTTTCTGAGCTTTCTAGCTAGGTTAGCTAACTTACAGAATCTGCGCCCCTTAGTTAACTAACGTTGTGTTTGTAGAGTTTTGATCATTTTGACGAAGAAACTTGTTTGCCTGTTAAGTTGTTATCTAAGGTCAGGCCAGAGTAGCTTCTTTCTGAGAGAGCCTGTGTCTAATTGCAGCTTGCAGGCGTGGTTGTGACTTGCGAGAAGATCCATGGCAAACTGAAATAATGACTGACCCGCAGAGAAGCACGAGGAACTCAACAGGTAAATGAACAGCAAGCACAGCTCTGAAGAGAGCTGTTACTGACTAGGGGCACATGTGTCTATGTTCTCTAACGCCTTTACAGGCTCGGCCTCCAAAGTTTTAACTCAATAATAGCTGATTTGCCTTCTAATTGGCGCCAGTCGGGTCAAAATATTGCAGTTTGGCCTTACATGTATGGCCAAAATGCAGGCTTCACTCATTGTATATTTTGTCAGGTCCACTTTCCATATAGGTGCATTTTATTCATTAATGGTCAGGTCCACCACTGTGCAGGTATTATTTGTGTGGTGGATCATTCTCAGCACTGCAGTGTTGCTGGAGTTTTCAAACACTGTGTCCACTCACTCTCCACTCTATTAGACACACCTTGTGGGTCCACCTTGTAGAGACAGTAGCTCATCTGTTGCTGCACTGTTGGTGTTAGTCGTCCTATAGTTCAGGGGTGGAGAAGTCTTGTCCTGTAGGGCCAGAGTCCAGCACAGGTTGGTGGTTTTCCTACTCAAACACACGCGATTCACCTCAGCAGCTTATTGCTATTGTGTAGTGGGTGTGTTAAGAGCAGGAAAATCACCAAACTGTGCTAGACACTGGCCCCCCACGGCTGCAGTTTACCACCCCTGCCCTAGTCCTTCCTCAGTGGTCGTAGGACACTGTTGGCTGGATATTCTCAATCCATCTGTGACAATGAGGTCTTTAACTCAAGTAACACTGCTGTATATAGACACATTAACAGTCACGGCAGTGTTGAGAAAGATCCACCACCCAAATAATACTTGCTCAGTGGTGCTCCTGGTACAAGGTAGGTAGGTAAGGGAGGCAATTAAATGTATTATGACCTCTTTGACATCAGGAGACAAAAAATTGAACATTTGCTGAATCTGTCCTAATGTTTGATTTTTGTTATTAGAGAAACATTTGCGATGCTTTACTGGTGGTGTTTCCATTTTCCTGACAGATTTGAAAAATGAGGATGGCTATGAAATCTCTATTCCCTTTGAAGACAATAATATGGGACAGACTGTTTTTTACAACCAGAATGATCATGTGTTTGATGGTAAAGTAGTTCTCTTTCTTTGCTGGAGAAGTGTATGAAATGACCATGCATAAAATAAGGTTACTAAATATAGAATATAGTCTGTATATTTTTTGTTCATTTAACCATTCGCCACGTCTTGGCTGTAGATTGTAGATTGTCATGTGTTAATTAAATTTGGTCTAAATTCACATCAGTGATAGCAGTTGGTCTTGAACTAAAACACTTAAGAAGTAGGTTGATTTTTAAAGGTGCCTAGAAATGACCAACTAATCATCAACTACTAATATTAAACACTCAGTGAACTCAACAATTAATGGGTCTCCACTTTTATAGGTAAGGCTGCTAAAACATTTGTATAGTTAGTTGTAGATTGTGTGTTTCACTTTCATTACTTAAAGCAAGTCACATTCCATAAAATTATTGTTCTATTAGCACTGTTGGTAGCTAGTATTTTTCATGTCGTATCACTTTTTTCCTGTACTAAATGATCTGTTATTAATTTGCATTGGTGTCATCACTTTCTCAGTCTTCCGTTCTATAATAATTTAGCTTTTTGAGTCTCAAAGAAATTTCTAAATTTTGTGTAAAATTAGAGGACCTCAAGAGTGGAGAAAATTAATAACCTAGCTATGTAGATGCACATAGCACATTTCAAATGAATTTCAGGAGACGTTACTAGTGATGAGTCTGAATTCCGAACTTCTCAAATAGTAATAGGTTTTCAGGCCTGTTTCACACATACTGCCTCAGTGTATTGTAAGCAACACTGAACATCTTGCTTTTCAAATTGATGCTCATTGTGGCAGTGCGTCCCAGACATGAAACTTACAGAACAGGCCATACAGTAAAATAGAGTGAAATCACCCATGAAAATCAATAAGAGTGAAATAAAAACTGCAAATAAAAGCTTAAATAAAATGAAAACTCTACAAAAACTATACAGATTTCTAGGTCTTCCAGGCTTGAAATAGCTGCCCAATCAGAAAACTGCCCAGTGTGAACAAATATATTAGATAAATGTACTTTTATGAATTTGATCTTTTTAAGTAAGAAAGTTAAAAAAGTGAGAAAGTAACTGATTTGACTATTTATCCATTTGGAAAAAAAGCTGTATGTATAAATTGGCAGTATGTGCGAGCTGTAGCAGTCATGTTGCTACATCACTCATATCAAGCAGAGGTAGTATATCTGAAACAGGAATTAGCAGAAGTTGCTTTGAATGCCTAAATCAAGGCACAGTTACGTTCTGCTGCAGCCCTCTGTCAAACACATTCAATACCCAGGCTCTTGATGGAGTATCAGTGTTCTGTACCCTTTACTCATGTTTTCAGCAGAGACGGCTTCAGGCCATGCTACTCCCTGCAATCCATACCTCCTGATGTCCAACCTTCGTGCGCAGCTGCAGATCGCTCTGGAGAAGAACTCCTGGTTGCAGAAGCGCATTGAGGACCTGGAAGAGGAAAGGGACTTCCTGCGCTGTCAGCTGGACCGGTTCATCTTCACTACCAAGAGTCAGGAGAGGAGTGGTGAGGGAAAGGATTGGGGAGGGATGGAAAGAGATGAGAGGCAGGGACTACATGGGACTGATTTAACAGTAGGAGGACCAGGTGGCTTACTAATGATATATGAAGAGTGGTCTTTCAAATTTGTCATTATGAAAGGGGACCAGCCACACTGTCACATCGCTTTGATTTTCCAGCCCTCTAAATAAACATTCAGAACAAAAATACATTTTGCACTACACTTACAAAATACTGAGCTTTTTTAATTAAAAAGGTTGATTACTGCATCTCTCAGAGTTCATTTGGACTGTCACAGCTGGTGGGGACCTGGCTGTGTTGGCACTGCAGGGCAGGACCACGCCTCCTCACCTAGTTTGGGTCATTTAGCTGTGAACCTTCTTAAAGATCTACAATTTCCATGAAATTAATAAAAAACATTAATCTGAGCCAGTCAGTATGCCAACTTAGGCCATTTAAGGCAATGCTTAAAAAATATCTTTATCAGATGCCACTGAAAGACAAAGTTGCTTTTGCTGTAAATTAGCTGAACTGTGAGGAAACTCAATATTTGCATGTAGAAACATTCATATGTGTTCAAATAACTTCCAGACTGAAGATTTAAAGTTCAGACATCTGAACGTCATCATTCCCTGAGCACGTGGCATAAACAAAAAACTTAAACTGAGCTAACATTGCTAATAGCTGCTGGAAAGACAGCTTGCTTGACAACTTTACAAAATGTTTGTCTCAGCTCAGAGTTGAGCTGAAATATTCTGAGGTAAATTTGTTTTTCATTCATAAGCTGAGCTCACAGACTCCAGTGTGTGTTTCCTCTTAAAATGTAGCTGACGTTTTGTCTGTTTTGTCACTTCCAACACCCGCTTCAGAATAAAAAAAAAAAACTAAATGTTAACTAAAATCACTGAATGTTAAAAATCCATTCCCATTTAAAGGAATACTCCAGTATTTTTCAACCTAACCTCACAATCTAGAATGTACCAGTTGAACCAAAGCTCATTCGTAATAACAGCCACTCAGAAGTTGCTGAATTCTGCAAATACAGTAGTTTGAAATACTACACCGATCTTAAGATGGGGCATGAAAGAATGTCTTACCAAAACTGCTGTTTTGAAGTTTTGCCCAACTTTTAAATATTGTAAAAAGCAATTTTGGTCACATTCGCTTTCTCTGATCTATGCTTGATCAATAAGGAACCTGGGAGAACTGAATCCAAATTCTGTATTGGTAAAATATTACCGCAGATTCTTCCTTCTGGAAAACTGGTAATTTTTCCTTAAATAAATTATTTTGATTTCCACCTTAATTTAGAAATTTACTCTGAAGAGTTCATGAAAGTATTCTACAAAATATATTTTACTGAAAGATGTCAGAGACTGCCGAATGGCATTTGTTGTAATTTGTATTTTGAAGCAAAAGTTTTTCTGTTCTTCTGTAAGTACATGGAAATAACACATTGAAGTTATTGCATGTAGTAGGAGACTGTAAGCAGCAGTTGGAGATTAGGCTGAAAAACGCTGAAGTTTTCTCTACAACATTAGTCTGCATGTGAAATCTAAGGGGAAAAATTGTGGAGGAATACTTCAAGATCTTTTATATTATATTTCATCTCAGACCATCAACCTGAGGTTCCACAGCAACGCACTCCCAAGAAAACCATCCCTCGCAGGGCCTCGACCCCATCTCCAACACCCATGATGACCCGCTCTGGCCAAGTCCCCACACGCAACCTCAACCAAAAGCGAAGGAGAGTAAGAAACAGCAGTGTCCAAGGTTAGTCACAGCCCCTGTCAGCATGGTTTCAGAGATTAAAATTTTGTTTTAATAGTAAAGTTATGCCATGGAGTAAGTGTTTACCAGTTTTATATTCAAGAAATTTACAATTTAATAGTAGATATGCTCCAAAATTTCCAAGCTGCTGCCTGTGTGGGCATGTTAGATCACAAACAACATAAACAACCCTTTGCCAGTTGTGACTGACATCGCCGATTGGTGTGGTTCAGCTCTACACGTTTGATTTTATTCCTACAATTAAGGTGGACCACTAGTTTTCGAGCTCTCATAAATGAAGCTAATGCTTGTAGTAGGATCCTGCAACAGGTGGTTAAAGCAAGTTTAATAAACAGTTTAATAAACCTTCATGTCAAGCACCTTAACAAATTTAGAAAAGCTTAAACAGCCTGTTTGCTGGGAGTTTTGGCTGGGACTTGGAGCAGCAGGAGAGCAAGTACAAATATCACAACAACTATAGATAATAGAAGATCATGAAAATGAGTAGACAGGGTCTTTAATACCCCCCCACCACCACCACCACCATCAAACTGATGTGTACATGTATTTACCTAGAAAAGGTTAGAAAACACACATCATTGGCCAAAATCAATCATCAAATCAAAAACCATCTGATTAGTCCTCCAGTGGCACAACCACAGTCAACAGTAATGAGCACACGTTGATAATATGGGGAAGCGGTCATATTTCTTTTATCCAAGTATGTTTGTATACATGAAAAAAAAAAAAATCAAGCACTTCTTTAACCAGGGAAATCAGAATAATGTCAAGCAGCAAAATGTACATTCAATTTCTCCATCAGTTCAAAAAGCATGAAATGTGCACTTTTACCGGACTCCAGACCTGGATTACAGACCAGAAAGTCACATTTCCAGTGAATTCTGTAGTACCTCTCCGTTACACCTGTTTTAAGTAATTCCCATTCTCCCCCAAATTACGCATTCTTCACCTCCAGAGAATAGAGAGAATACACATTTTCATGTCAAGTTTCACTTTCACAAATGATTTTTTATGTAGATAGTTGATCGGCGTCATTTTATGTGTACACACCCTTCATACATTTGGCCCCCAGAGTTGGTAACATGTAACATGACCATTGCTGACCATTAATAAATGAAACAACTAGGGGTGTAATGATTCACAAATTTTAGAGTTCTATACAATACAGTGATGTCTCAATTCAATAAGTTTTGATACAGCAGAAATAAGCAGTGGTTGAAAATATGTGCTTCATGTTAATGTGTCTCTTTATAATTTTAGAGCTTTCAACTTAAAAAAAAAAAAAACAAAAAAAACAATTAGAAACAAAAGCCTCTGCATTATAGTGTCCCATTCGAATGCGCATATTAGGGTCTAATGTGTTAGTCCTAAGTTAACATACTAACCTCAAGCTAACATGCTAATCACGGTATGACAATATGATACTATACGATATATTCCAGAAAGGACAACTGTCTGTTCAAACTATGTGGCCTTATCTGGCTTTAATTTTATTTTGGCTGCCTTTTAATGTGTACACACCTTCACTGTCACAGACACTCTGCTTATTCATCAGTTGAATACGGTCAAATCTGATAGTTAAATGAGCACATGCAAAATTCACGGACAGGTGTGTGATTCATTGGTTTAATCTGTATGATCTGATCACATCTAGTACGAGCGCGTACCTTTGAGTGTAAACGTTTAACAACCTGAAAAAATGCTGGATTTTCAGCTAACTAACCAAATCTATTATCAGTGTCATCCATAATACCACTAGTAAGAATAAAAATAGAAAATAACAATACTAATTATTTATGCACATGGCAATCAGTACAAAACTGGATGTACTGATTTTACATGCACCATTTAAAGACATATTACAATATTGCTTTTGTTTTATACCACAACCAAAAAATACAAAATGCAGCTACTGCAGAAGTATCACATGCTCTGCAATACTTCCGAGTTTTAATATGTTGCTTTAGGAAATACCATCAGTTTTCTACTGTTTCAAAATAAGGACTTCTTGTTTATTTCACATTTTATTCTTTCAAGCCTTTGTAATTTTAACACTATAAAGTTTGTTCAGTAGGGGGAGCAGTGCACTCACAGCTCAACCTTAAAACCACCTATGAGCACAGCCATTGGCTCATGAGCCACCGCATTCTTTCATTTTATTGGCTTCCTACTGAAACATCTGCATGGATTAGGCCACACTTTATGTAAATGTTATGTAAATGAGGTGCTAGTAGGTGTTGGCTGGATTTAAGGCACTGAAGCTGATTGATCATTTGTGCTCTAAATCCCCACTTGTTTCCACGTCATATGAGTTTCATACTTCATTTATGGTGGTCAAATCTGCCCCCTCTAAGTGCAACTTTAATGAATAAGGGCCATTGTGATTGATGGTGTGAGAAAATATAGAAGTCTTTGTTTCTGATGTTATCGAAAATACAGGGCTCTGGGATAAGACTGGGCTGTATGACAATTTTCACTATGGATCTTGCTATTATGTCTTTTCTGTTCTTTAGACGAGGATGAGGAGGAGGTAATAGAGGAGGAAGAGTACCTGGAGGAGGATGGCTACCTTGAAGAGGAGCAGATTGTATCGGATGATGAGTCTGACAGCAAAAGCTCCAAAAGAAGCAAGTTGAGTAGCAGGTCAAACGGTGGGCAGACAAGAGTGAAGCGAACCCGGGTGTTCCGCATTGCACGCAGCATGGAAAGACAAAGAGGTGAGGAGAGCCATCAACATTGGTGCAACACATACACCAGTATGTCATTATAAGCGTATCCTAAGTATACAATATGGGGTTCTTGATGTCTGGTTGTTGGAATGGATGAAAAGAAATGTATGAAAATTTGAAAATATTAATGGAAGAAAATTTCCCCATCATATATCAGCAACCAAAATTATTATAGTTGTCTGTTATCTCAGTATCAATAAAATTTACTGAAAATGTTTAAAAAGCACAAATACACATTGAGACCTGACAGGTTTGACTCGAAACGAACCCTGGTGCGATTGCTTTCTTAATGCAGTGATACTGCAGCTGTCCGAACCGAACGGTGCACCAAATAAGCAGGCCGAGACCCACTGAGCAGATCGGGTCAATTTGCTTCAAAAGGAACTGGTGTGGTTTGTTTGAAGTATGAGGTGTTACAGGGATTTCACCACAGTAACGCAGGAAGTCTCATGGCTTATTGCTGTATTATCACAAGACAGACAAAACAAGACACAAATAGAACCCACAAGCACAGGCAGAACAGAAAACAGTATGATTGGGTGGACATTGTCTCAGTTGTTGTAAGTCATTAAATCTGCCCAATCAGTTGTGAGCTTTTATTAGTATGATTTTTGTTGTTCAATGTTTACGACTCAGTATCCTGTAGTGCGGGGTGGACACCAATTCTCTGGTGTGAAACGCAAGTTGATGTCATGCCTTAAAAACGGCCAACCAATGAGAGTTGAGCTGAACTGAACGTCGTTTTGTCTGGAAGAAGTTGTAAGCATGATGGCTAAATCAAGCATATATATATATATATATATATATATATATATATATATATATATATATATATATATATATATATATATATATATATGTGTATATATGTATGTATATGTATGTATGTATGTATGTATTCACCTCACACTCTCGTTCCAGCATGTAAACACCCAGCTGACGCTTTATTTTCAGGAATGGCTTCATCCACATTTTTTTTCTTTCGCTGGGCTTTTTAATTGCAGAAAGCACACACCACCAGCATAGCAATAGCCTCACTGTCATCCGCCGTATTTGTTTAAATCTAAAGTCACATAAGTTTGCAAGAAACTCCCATGAGGTTTTGTGAATTGGAACCATTAGTCGGGACTCTTGTTGGTGTGTATAATCTGAAAGTTTGTGGTGTTTCATTCAGGGCAGATCATGTAGTATGGGTTTTTTGATAGCTAACAATGATCAAGGACAGAAAAATCAGTGAAACATATTATTATGTGTGGGGTCTCTCACGTTTTCAACGTCGGTTAGGATTTTTGAAATCCTGTAGTGTGGGCCAGGCATAACCAGAAGTAAAACTCAACAGTGTATCATTTTCTGCTTTGCTCGGGACCAAGGCAGACACACCCTTAAATGATATTCTCAGAATTGTCAGGATTCATTTATTAAACTCAATTAGATAATTAAAAGTAATCAAAAACAATTTCTCAGTGAATAATGTATATTTTAAAATCTCTCTCTTGAAATAAGAAATGGATCCCGATACGCATGCATTTAGGTGCATGTTTTCCACATTGTATGTCTGTATTTATTATATATTTTTTCTTTCTGAATACCTGACTCTGAATACGTCACTAATTCTCAGAATAATCTGTTGATTACTCAATTTTTAATTTAATCAATAGTGACAATCTTACATTTTACCACTATTATACAAATAGATTTATTTTCTTTTGTGTTTATGGCACCAAAAAATCTACTACAGTTTAAGTAAATACAAATGATCATTGGCACGTCTGCTGTTTAGATTACAGCTGTGTTAAAACGTGTCGTCCTAAGGTCTGCCTTGCAAAGCAGGACTTCTTTCTTAGCCAGCTAACTTAAGGCCTAGTTCTATCTAAACCTGAATTTTCTAAATTAAGATGGTGGATGACTTCTTACAAGAAAAAACTGCCATGGCAACTTGCCTAATTTCCTCCAGGACATGGACCGCGCTGGTCATTTGGGTCACTTCCCCCCCCCCCTTCTCCTTGTAACATTTGTGGTGTCAGTCGTGGTGGGGGAGGGGGTGTTGCTTTTCAGCCAATGAAACGAATCATACTACATAACATAAAAAAGCACTAAAATGGTGGCAATGGCAAAGGTGCTTCATTTTACCACTATGGATGCTCTACATTTTATGTAGTATGAGTTCTTTTCACTTTTTTAAAAAATAAGCCACTCCTCATGTTTTATGCAACTGTCTGTTCTTCATAAACATCACATTTCGTGTGCATGCACACAAGGATTAATCAGAGCTTGAGTATCTAAGAATAGAGAACATTGTAAACTGCCGTCATGAAACCACACCTTTACCGCTGTTACATTTTTTAAGTTTTTTGAAGCTGAAACTTAGTCTGGAACCCTGTCTGGGTTCAACATTCTTCTTGAGACAGGCCCCAGGTATATGGTTTCCAGAATGCTGTTTACCTCCAATGTAACTAGTTAAAGAGATGTAATCCTGCATGGTTATTGAAATAGTCACAATTTAAACAGTATGATTATCACTGGGTTTTGTAACTGTGGTTATCGTTAGCTCATGATTTACTACCACTAATATGTTTTTTTTGTTGTTGTTTTTTATTGCAGTAAAAGATCCTGCTGGAGTTCTGCATCGCTACAAGAAGATTCTGGTCACTTACCAGAAACTGAAGAGCATGTCCAGAGCCTTCCAGGTTCACGGGGTTGACCGTAACACTGTGGCTTCCACCACTCCCATCGCTGAGCTGCTGCTGGTTGCCCCTGAGAAAGTGGCAGAGGTTGGAGAGTTCGATTCCTCCAAGGAGAAGCTTCTGGACTACGCACGGCGCTGTTACAAGGCCCTCGATGAGACTGCTCACGCCAAGGTCCAGGCTTGGAAGAAAAGCAGCCTCCTATTGCCCATCTCCTACAGATTCAGGAACTGATTCACCAAAAACCTCTTAAACTCACTGAAGCGAGTGATAAGAGGAGAAGCCATCCATGTTGTCAAAACAAGCAGCTATGCTGGGTTTATATTTTTTTTCTACCTCACCTGTTCATTATTTGGACGAAAATACATTAAAGTCCAAGGTTTGTGGCATTTCTTCTGATTGATCATCACATGCTTGTGATGGTGATTTATGTGATTACTGGAATGTTTGTTTGTGATTACTAATGGTTTGGTTGTAGGAGCGATGGAAGGTGGTTTGTCATTTGTAATAGTTTGAGTGCACCAGTGTCCATGTAAGACAGCATGAGGGTGTAAAGCTGAAGAATAAAACTGAGCACTGATAGAATTTTAGGGTGTGGGGAGCAGAAGCAGGAAAATGATAGAGAACATAAAAAAATGAGTTTAAAGACTTGTGAAGAAAGCAGTCTGTCATTGTATTTAAGGGCTATCTATATTTTTGTACATCTTTATTATTATTATTTGGAAAAAATGTTACTGCTGCCTTCCTCACTCCCCAATGGAGTGCATGTTCTTTTTTTCCCTAGCACTTGTTAATCTTTCTGATTTACATTTATGAAGTTAAATTATTAAATTACGTTCCTGTCTTAAGTCTGAAGCCAAGATGAGATGGGGTCAAAAAGATTTGTTTTGAATTATTACCTGCTGTCAGGAGATCCACTGGAAAATATGGCCAGAAAGCACTTAGAAATAACACTAAAAAAAGCAGTAGTTCACGGTAGAAGCTAGTAGAGGTAATCAACGCTGTCCAGCTTTTTCAGTTAATAGTAGTTTGAGAGTGTGTGTTGTTGACTGTATGTAGTTTAATACCTCTAGAAAACATACTGGCTTACTTCTCATAGTATTTTCCACTCTTGGTAGCTTGACTTTAATACTAAAGTTCAGTCCTGTGCAGCCCATCCATGTAAACACCAGTTATGTGGTTATGCTCAGGAATAGTATTTGCTAACTGAATGTTATTACACATCAGTAAAAACTGTAACTCTGTGCTGCCTTATTATATTACTGAAGTCTTAATACACTGTGTTGATAAGTCAATGTTTATCTGAGCACCTTTTTTGTAAATTGGATTGAAATGTCCTGAGAGATTATCTTTTGGTTTTGTTCTTTCTACTTTTTTCCAGGTACTAATAGTTCTTAATGGAGAACTCCACTGATTTTTCAGAATTTCTGCTTAATTAAACGGTTGAGATGCAAAGGTTGGTGTAAAATGCTGAGTTGTAGAGAAACTCGGAGTCAGAATTATTCACAGTGGGGGTGATGGGAGCCAGACGTCCACCTCTAAAAGCTCCCTCACAGAAAGGTATTAGATGAAGTGGTTATGAATACTCAGCCTGATGTCTGAGACTTTTTGTTTTATGGTTGTTTGGTGGTAATGTTTTTGCCTAAAATGTAATTCAATCAATATATTGTAAACTATTCATGGTGGAGGGATACGTGAAGGGTTTTCTAAGGTAAAATAGTCCCGGTTATTTTTTTTTTTTTCTGATTTACTAGTATTTTACCATCAGCAATGTTACATTTAAAAAAAACAGAAGACACATGTAGGTTCACTGGTGTTTTGGATAGTAAATAAAATGGCTATATTTGTGTTGTAGACATGGCAACCTCTGGTTCCTGTCACCACAACTGTAAAGAAATCAGAGTCTGTAAGTTTCTCTACAATGAACCACTTCACATCAAACCTCTCTAAAAAAAAAAACCTTGTTTACATCTAAACCACTGATTTATGCAAACATTTTGAAAAATGGGTGGAATTCTCCTTTAAAGCTCAGGAGATCATCAAACAGTAATCCAGATTTCTCTATTCAGTGCACTAACCTAGTAGGTGTTACCCATTATCTTGACCCTGTTCTTCATAGATGCTAATTTAGTTAGCTGGATCACTTTAATATAAAACTGAGCTGCTTCATGAGTGCTAAAGCTGTAAATGAGACTTTACAGGAAAGATGTTCATGAAACCAACTCTGAGCTAGCTGTGAGCAACACTACCCAGTATGTGGTGTTTCTCAATTAGCCAAAATACACTCTCTGCACATTAGTTGGTCTTCTTTTAGTTAAAGTAATCAGCTGAGCGAGTTCTGCCTTGGTAAATGTTCTTTTGGTGGGAAATCCAGAGAGTTGGAGACTCTGCGCCAGTTGAAGTTAAAGCCAAAGTCAGCTTGTTAAGCCAAAAATCTGAATTCATAACATGTTCCTTGTGGCTCTTGTTTTATGAGAGTTTATTAGAATTCAGCAGCATTTTTAAGTTAGCTGGACAGCATAAGCAAGTTGTCCAGCGTGTTCAATAAGGATGTTCTTTAGCACAGAACTTATTTGACACAGTGTCTTTTAGTTTACCAAGCTCACTGTGGAACAGTGGTTCATATGAAAACATTGATACCTTTTTTATTTGTGAGTTTCAAAAGTGCAAAGCTGTTTGAGTTGGGCTGCAGCGAGGCATATGAAACTTTTTTTTAAACGTATCTGTGATCCTCTTTTTTTCCTTTCTACAAGCCTGTTACTTTATTCACTATTAAATATAACTCTTGGACAGAGTGTTTTTGACTTAGTTATGTTTATTTTTAATACTTCTAATGTGTGCATGCACATATACACTGCTTTGTAAGAAACTTTAATAAAAGACAAAAATTAAAAACTACCTTGTAGCTTTAACCTTTTTTACATTTTTTAATTTACTTTATTTACTTTAGAGATGCAACATGCAGGGCACTGTAGACACACTGGACTTGCAGTAAAAGAGACTTTATTCTTTTAAGTATTTGTGGCTGTTAGCTTGGGGACATGTAGACATGTTACTTTTGCTATTCTATGCTTTGCTGTGTGGTAGTAATGCAGTGTTTGTTCCTACCCTCAAGTTGAATTGTGTGGCTAGAAGTGACCTGCCTGCTTCCAGGCTGTGTCAGCTAGTGCTGAGTGGAGGTTCTCTGCTGCTGTGTTCAATAAAAGAGCATTCGCTTAACGCACTGTGTTTCACACGTCTTCTTCTTTGCTAAAGCCACAATATATTATGTATCGGAAAAGCGTGAATACTTGAATAAGTATATACATTTTGGCTTTCATTGTTCATTTATTTTATTTTGGCACATCCACCATAACAATACCCATACTTGCACTTACAGTCAGAAGTTTGAACACTACTGGTCAAATGATGGTGAAAATAAGTTAACACATCCCCTTGTGAGGTCAAACTTGAATATTCTGCAAATTTTAATGCACATATTATATTTATTTGCCAAGTTTAATATCTTGGACAACAATAAATTTAAAATGTACTGTTACCTTTGCACAGGTAGCAAAAAACGTCATTGTATATTAAAATGTGGAGATGTGTGTTCTCTGTAAAGGATGTGTTAACTTATTTTCAACTAGAAAACCAACAAAACATGTAATTTGACTAACTTTTGTGTTTTCCTGTATTTCTTCACCCTTGATTGTTACTCAAGGTTAATGTTGCCAGAGGGCTTTGTTACTATGGACCCTAACTAACCAATATGTACTAAGTAACAAGGACAAAGAAGACACATACAAAATCATTAATAAATGTTACCCCTGCAACAGTACTGTCTCAAAATATATGATGAAACCTTTGTGGTAAAAAACAATCAGTGTATTGAACACGTTCTCCAACTGTATCCATTCTAAGAAACATATTGACAAAATTGAGATTTTATAAATAATATAAAATACATTGTATTTACGCAAGATGAAATGTGTTTATATATATATATATATACAACCCCAAAAGTTGGGACACTGTGTAAAATGTAAATAAATATAAATAAAAACAGAATGCAATGATTTACAAATCTCATAGACCCATATTTTATTCACAATGGAGCATAGAACATACATCAGATGCTGAAAGTCAGACCTTTAACCATTTCATGAAAAACACAAAACATTAACTCATTTAGAACTTGATAGCAGAAATGCATCTCAAAAAAGTTGGGACAGGGCCATGTCTACCATTGTGTAGCGTCCCCTCTTCTTTTAACAACAGTCTGTAAATGTCTGGGAAGTAAGGAGAACAACTGCTGCAGTTTTGGGAGAGGAACGTTGTCCCATTCTTATCTGTTGTAGGATTCTAGCTGCTTAACAGTCCTGGGTCTCATTTGCCGGATCTTTCGTTTCATGATGCGCCAAATGTTTTCTATTGGTGAAAGGTCTGGACCGCAGACAGGCCAGTTCAGCACCTGGACTCTTCTTCTGCGAAGCTATGCTGTTGTAATGGATGCAATGCATGGTTTAACATTGTCTTGCTGAAATATGCAAGGCCTTCCCTGAAAAAGACGTTGTCTGGATGGGAGCATATGTTGTTCTAAAACCTCTATATACTGTTTAGCATTGATAGTGCCTTTCCAGACGTGTAAGCTGCCCACACCATAGGCATAATGCAACCCCATACAATCAGACATGCAGGCTTTTGAACTGTGTGCTAATGACAAGCTGGATGGTCCCTCTCTTCTTGAATCCGCAGGACACGGCATCTGTGGTTTCCAAAAAGAATGTCAAATTTTGATTCATCTGACCACAGAACAGTTTTCTATTTTGCCTTAGATCATTTCAAATGAGTTTTGGCCCAGAGAAGATGGCGGCGTTTCTGGATTGTGTTTATATGTGGCCTCTTATTTGCATGATACAGCTTTAACTTGCATTTTGGATTGCACAGTGAACTGTGTCCACAAACAATGATTTCTGAAAGTGTTCCTGAGCCCATGAAGTGATTTCCAGTACAGAATCATACCTGTTTTCAATGCAGTGCCGCCTGAGAGCCCAAAGATCACAAGCATCCAATATTGACCGTCGGCCTTGCATACAGGGATTTCTCCAGATTCTCTGAATCTTTTGATGATATTATGTACTGTAGATGGTGGGATATCCAAAGTCTTTGCAATTTTACATTGAGGAACATTTTTCTGAAATTGTTCCACAGTTTCTATATGCAGTTTTTCGCAGATTGGTGAACCTCTGCCCATCTTTGTTTCTGAGAGACTCTGCCTCTCTAAAATGCTCTTTTTATACCCAGCCATGTGAGTTAGTTGCAAGTTGCTCCTCCAGCTGTTTTTTATTAGTACCACTTACTATTCCAGCTTTTTGTTGCCCCTGTCCCAACTTTTTTGAGATGCGTTGCTGCCATCAAGTTCTAAATTAGTTAACGTTTTTCATGAAATGGTAAAATGTCTCACTTTCAACATCTGATATGTGTTCTAAGTTTTATTGTGAATAAAATATGGGTCTGTGAGATTTGCAAATCTGCATTCTGCATTTTACACAGCATCCCAACATCTTTGAAATAGAGGTTGTCTATATATATATATATATTATACAGAAACGTCTACTTTTTATCTCTCCATAGGTGTCACTGGTGTTACTGATCCTCATTGGTGTTACACATAAGAAAGGTAACACCAGAGACATTTTTAATGAAAAATGCATTTTACAAAATGGCTGCTACAGAGCATCAAACCACATGTTGTCAATCATGGAATATCCATTAAATATGTAATTGAATCCATTTGTATGCTATTTTTTCACAATAACCTCAGAATAAAGTAGGTCACACTAGCGACTTCAACTAAAAGCTTCCTATGAAATCATGAGCTAAATGAGAAAATTTCTGATAACTGAAAGACACAGTGGACTTACCATGTGCTTTTCTTCATGGATCCTCAGAAAACAGGTGAAAGGAAGTCAAGTGTTGTCATCAGTTTGATTATTATTTGAAAATAAGAGATTTTTGTTACGTAGTAACACCAGGGACACGACTCCTGGGGACCACAACATTATATATTTTACAATATTTATTTGGCATTTGTTTTCTTTATGTCATTTAAATCTTATATTTCATAGTCATGTATAGATTTTTGCAGTTAAAATTACAGAAAAACGTGTTTTTTACGTCAAAAAATGGCACTCAGCCTTTACACATGGCTGTGAGGACGAGCAGTTCTGTGATGCTTGGAATTCTATATGATCGATTTAAAACCAGTATTGCTAAATTGAGGCTCAAGAAGGTGTAATTGTTAAAATAATGTATTGTTTTATTTTTAAATATAAACGAATTGTAACCCTTACATGTATTTCAAGTGTGATATTTTTTAAACGCTTTTAAACGCTTTCTGTCATATATAATAAACAAGAACAATGCCTAGTTGTTTCGCCATGGCCGCTTAGGGGCTCCGCCTCAAACCAATATGGATCCAAAGAAAAACGAGAAAAAAGGCTGATGTTGGAGCTCCGCTAGATGGCGGACATCAGTGAAGCCTCAGAGAGGAGAAATCACTTCCTACAGCGCAGAGAGGAGAACCCGCTACAAACTTACCAGCCGAGACAAACGACGCGGAGCCTGTGGCCTAGTCTGCGTGCTGTCTAAAAACGAGAAAACACTCAGATAAGACACTGTCTGTCTCATATACTTAAACATACATAGACGCGGTTTGATTAAGGCGTTTATAACATATTTATCACCATCTCTCTGTGTGAAAGAGCTTCCTCGCGGGGTTCAGGCTAGCTAACGTTAGCTAACTTAGCTAAGCGCAACGGCGCACAACAGCAACCAGAGAGCACATTTATCAACTTTTTGCAGAAGTTTGTGCGGATATTTTGTGTGTATCTTGATTAACTCAAATATATTTGACTAAATTGACCGAATGTGTTAAAACCTGTCGTGTATGTCAGGCGCAGACATCACATTTTGAAGTAAGATAGGTTATCTAGCTCAGCTAGCGTTAGCTAAGCTGCTAGAGGGTTGTGCTCACTCGGCCGTGCCAGTTCATCCAACCACGGATCCAGCATGTCGGACTTCGATGAATTTGAGAGACAGCTGACTGAAAACAAGCAAGGTGTGTACTGTTTAACACGTTAAATGCAACAGCATCGGTTGTGTTTGAATAAATCACCAAATAATATGCGCTGATGTGTAGACGTGGATGATCCTTTGCTAAAAAGTAGGCCTATTAACTGTCTAATGCTCTGGCGTGTGTGGAGTTTCGTTTAAAGCGTTGCATCCTGATTTTTTTGTCTGCATTTTGTGTTTATTTCAAGTGCAGTTGCCTTTATGCGTAGATTTTACTAGCACCTGAAATGAGCAAAGCTGTTTTGGATGAGATACCTGTGAACATCAGATGTGTCTTAACGCTCTAGCAGCCGATCACGTTATCATGTCTCTCTAAGCCTTTAGTGGACGAGCGTTCGTGCTCCCTGATTTTACAGTAAATCTGCTAATGGCCTCTATGTTTACAAGAGTTCGACCAAATACACATTATAAAAGACGATTTCAGTTTAAAGCTGTCCTTTAAAGAAAGGAATTCCACCGATTTCTGGAAACTTCTGCATATTTCTAAGATTTTACAGTGGTGCTGATAGGAACCAGGGGTCACAATGTTTACAATGTAACTATAGCCATTTTATTTACTATACAAACAACCTGTCAGCTTATATGCGTATTGTGAGTTTTATATGTAATGTTAATGGTAAAATGTAGGTAAATTCGAAAAATGAGCTTTTCTCTGGGAGCTATGGTTTCGTACAAGTCCCTGCATGTACTTCCACTATGAATAGCTTTGTAAATAAATATTTTAGGCCAAAACCTTATCTTAAAAACTATCATAGCACAATGTCTTAAACATCAGACAGTGTATTCTTATCCATTTCAAGGAATAGTATTCTGTAAAGGAGCTTTCAAAGGCATTTAAACACTTAAGACGTCTGGTTCCTATCACTACCACTGTGCAACCTTTTGATTTGGTAAGTTTCTTTAAAAGGTAGCATTTCAAATCAAACCACACTGAATGACTTTCACATCTTAACCATTTAGTTATGCAGATTGCAGTTAAGCAGATATTTATATATGTATGTATGTATGTATGTGTGTGTGTATATATATATATCTCATTTTAATTCATTATTTTTGTGATGTCATCAAAACCAGTGCTTTTACATATATCCACCCATTCAGCCTGCTGCACTGTAACTCTGCCCATTCACACTGAAGCTATACGAAGTGTTACAGCTCTGAGTCCTTTTTGAACGAGGCACAATTCAAATCAGCCAATGAGAACAGAGCTCATTTAAATATATCAGTCTTAAGGTGCAGTAACAAAAACAACATGTATATATTTTGCAGCCCTAATGGTTTGCTTCCAGTTAAAGAGCATCATCAGGCTTTTATTTAAGTTGCAGGGAACACAGCGGTTAGGAAAAAGACAGAATAAGTGCCAGTTGTATCTTGGAGTGGACAGTAAGACAGGACTTATGGCCATATAAATAAATATCACAGTATGGTATTGCAATATTTTGACATTTTGATAATATTTTAGTATCACTTAAAAAAAAAATTGTCAAAAGCTCTGGGTACAGTGATTTTTCCTTCAGCATTTCACATTCTGCACTACCCTAAAACCAATTAAGCAGAACTAATTATGTTGTATGTGTCACTATTATAAAATTTATCACAATAATGATAAAATAGATTTTCCTACTTCTAGTTTTTTCGAGTAGTCTTTAGTGATTTTTTTTTTTCTGTGTGGATGAGTGTTATTTCTGGAGAATCATACAGAGCCCCTACAGGGCCACGGTTTATTTAAAAGGTAGTCATTGCATTCCTCTGCAATTGTTTTGCTTTTTCTCGCAATGATTTTGTGTTTCCTCATGATAATTTTGCATTCTCTTTGTAAGGGGATGCAAGGGAAGGCATTGTGGTTTTTTTTTTCTTCCCTCCCCCTAATGGGGTAACTCAGGAGAATCATCCTTGAGAGAACACATTATTTCAGGATTGGACTTATTTTGCATGCATTGCATTTATATATGTTGCAATCTCCAGGATTGTACTGTGTGGACTGTTTTTGAGCACATCTTTCATGTCACTGTATCAGATCCCACGCTGTTCACCTGTGATTTGAAATGTTAGCATGTTGGTGTGTGTAGCACAGCAAGATACAATTAAGGCCCCGCCTGATTTTAACCACTCATTGTGTCATTCTCTTTCAATACAGGTGACAGTCTTAACGGCCATGGTGGGTATCAGTGTGGAACGCTCCTTTATGCTTTGCTCAGAAATACACACAACCTTCCTGATCTATTTTTCCTCTTTTTCTTTCTTTGTCTTAAAGTGATGGTTTGGCTAGAAAATAATTGTGCACATTTTACACTTTACACCAATTGTAATTCAGCCAAGTCAGGTTTATTGTCCAAAGTTTGCTTCTTTTTTAATTTTGCACTGGACCTGCAAGGCTCTTAGCTCTGCAGATACTGCCTAAATGCCTAAATCATCACACACTTCCCTCTAGCCTTCTACATTATGACACTTGATCATGCACTGTTATCTTTAACAATGGAAAAAATACTTTCATTGATTATTAGCTCCATTAGCCATGTAGCTCCAGGAAGAAAGCGTTGCTAAGTAACTAAATTTGGGGTGAGGGAAAATAATCTGCCTGTTATTTTTTCGTTTTTAGCTGAACCAACACTTTAAAAGTTATTTTAAAAAGCTCAAATTATAACCAGATCTGATTAGTTTTTAGATTTACAGAATTTAATCTTATTTAATTTTAGGGCCCAGGTTGGTCTTCCTGTTCTTCTGCTGACTCTGCTACCGCTGTTGCCTGTCTTCACAGTGTTTTACTTCCTTCCTCCTCCTGTCTTTCAGCTCATTTGGCTATGTCCATGTATTTTTCTCCTCTCTGTGAGGTCTGTGATGTCCTGGTCCCGCTGTCTCAATCCCATTTATTCTCGCCTCTCTTTAGAGCGCGACAAAGAGAACAGGCACAGGCGGCGCAGCAGCTCACGCAGCCGCAGCCGGGAGAGGAAGAGGAGGAGCAGGGAGAGGAGGAGCAGGGAGCGACGCAGCAGCAGCAAGGACCGCAGGCATAGACGCGGGTGAGAGAGAGTTATCTATAGAAGGCTCCTGCTGCAGTGAATGTGTTAACATATACAACAATTATGTTATATAATAATACCTTTGTCTATATATATTATATAATAATATCACTATCTGGTTTTCACCAGTGGTCATCTAAGCAGCATACTCCAATGATCAAGTTGGCGCTGTTGTTGGCTTTTAATAAATCTGATAGAGACCTGGGTTTTAGCTTGGTAATCAGGTTTTTCAGCACAGATATACTGATTTTTGCCAAGGAACTGGAAAGCGCTAATTTCAATGCTACAACCCTGAAACAAAAGACTACATAATTCTAATATACACTCCCAGGTATTTACAGTTTGGGACTCCATGTTAAAAAGAAAGCTGCAGCAAGTGATTTGAATCTGATTTGTGCTGAGGTTTTTTGCGTTTCTTAATGAGTTTCTAAGCAACAGTAGAGAGGCACATTGTTTAGAATGTAATGTGATTGAGTCACTCATTTAGATCCAGAGTTTTCTCATTATCAGATTACTGAAGTGTCTGTAAATGTGAAGCACATTATTCAATGAGTTATTTTGTGCAAGTAGGCCTAACTGTACTCAGCCAGTGCATTAAATGAATACTATAGCACTTTTCAACATAGACTTTACTTGCCTCATCTGTATTGTCTGGTCAGTTACCTCAGACAGTAATTTCAGTGCTTTTCATTTTACTTGGTAAAAGAATGAAAAACTCATTCATTTAAAATACACTTATAGTAGAAGCCTATGGGCAGTTGCTTTGACTTCCTTTACTAAGTGCAGGGAAATGTAGCAAAATTTTTGTCCATGGTAGTTGACTATGTGTGTTGCAGTAGCAGCAGATGAAAAATGCTGCAGTACAACTTTGTTGTGTAGACAGACAGCTGATATTTCAGCTCATGTTTAGTGAAATGCCGATGTCTAAGTGGAACTAGGTACAGTCATATGCATAACTTTGAGTACCCCTGATCAAATGGCATTTTCTTGAAGTGAACACACTTAAATGTGGCATTTTTCTTTAAATTTTAGTGCACAATTTCTTTCTTTACTGACTCGGATGTCAGCGTCCCTCTGCTCCACTGTCAGCAAACTTGAGTGAACGTGTGAGAGGCCTAGGTGATATCTAAAAAGAAAAATAAGTAGCAAAATATTTTCTGGTTAAAATTTTAGTTATTGATTATCACAACCACAACCCAAACCCATACACATGGTCCGCTGCAGCTTAGACTTTTTGTTCTCTTTGTTTGTTTTAAACATTAACTGTTAAATAGTAATAATCTTTTAACATGCACTCATGTGCTCCTTCTGGTGTAGGTTTGTGGTGACTTGTGCTAATAGCGTCCTTTGTTGGAGAAACTTCAGACTGCACTACATATTCTATATGAGTGATTTCCAGAGCCATGCCCATGTGCTTTACACGTAAAGCATATAGTGTTATATTTTAATAGTTTTCTTCATCCGAGCCACTGGAAAACAGCAATTTTTTCTGAGACGACGTCACACTCTGGGAAACCTGTAGTAGCAACAGTAGAGAATTTATTTGATGCACAACTCCAGTCCTGGAGGGCCAGTGTCCAGCAGATTTTGGTGGTTTACCTGCTCAAAACACCTGATTACGTTCATCTGTTAATTGCCATGTTTAGTGGGTGTGTTTGAGAAGGGGAACTACCAAACTGTGCTGGACACCAGCCCTCCAGGACTGTAGTTGAGCACCGCTGTTTTAACGTAATAACTCAGTGTTTTAACAGTAAAATTGAATAAATGTTGTGTACATATTATTTAATATTACTTAGCAAGCTGTAAAAAGTTACATTAGTCCTCTGTCAGTCCTCTTTCCCAACATGACAGTTATCAGCTTTTGGCGATATTTGATTGCATCACCCAGGCCTAATGGCTTATTTCATAGTTTTATTTATGCACATACAAGTATAATAACTGTGAAGATTTAGAGCTAAGTTTAGCTTCCTTTTCTCTGTCATTGTGTCTCACACCTTTTTGCCTTCTAACTCTCTTTCCTCAGTGATTCCTCGCACAGGGAGAAGAAGAAGAAAGTAAAAAAGTACTGGGATGTCCCTCCTCCAGGTTTTGAGCACATTACACCCATGCAGTACAAGGCCATGCAGGGTAAGTGAAACACTAAACAAACAAACCTCTCTGTCTGAAACAGCTGCTCTCAAAGATCTGTTAACCCTGCAGTGCTCCTTTACCTTTCTTCTTCTGGTCATTTTCTATAATACAACTCCTCTCAAACTTTTTCTGTTGCCAAGTACAGGGAAATGCATCTAAAATTGTCATCTACGTTGATCAACAGCGTGCTGATGATGCAGCAGATGGAATGCTGGAGTATTCCTTTCATCCTTTTTTTTTTCCCCCCAATGTGCTATTATATAGTTTAGAAATGCCTTTATTTGTTTACTCTCTCCTTTTTTGCCTCTTTCTTGCATTGTGCCATAGTTCTGAGCTAAAAATGAAACGATGTCTTCATTTAAAGTTTTAAGTTTGTTTTCATTTTCTCACTTAAACTGTTCTCACTCTGTGTCTGTCTCAGCTGCTGGTCAAATTCCTGCCACAGCACTCTTGCCCACTATGACACCTGAGGGGCTGACCGTCACACCTACCCCAGTGCCCGTAGTGGGCAGTCAGATGACCCGCCAAGCAAGAAGGCTCTACGTGGGCAACATCCCATTTGGCATCACAGAGGTGAGAAGTCCTCAGCTCTATATCAGTGTCTGTGTAATGCTTCTTATGCAAAAGTTAATAGGTAGATCTGGAGGTGGGGCTGAATGAGTTTGGCAAGATATCTAATTGCATTTATGATTTAAATTGCAGTTGTTTTCTATAAATTGAGGTATATGCTTTTTTATTTATTTATTTTTTTGGCTAAGAAGGCTCGGCGTGCACTTTTTCTGGCTTGAGTGCTTAACACAGTGTGCCAGCCTGCCAGTTATTTGTGGTTGTGATGTCACAACACGTGGATGTTTGGTTGCCTTTGTCGAATTCATCTAAAAGCAGTTCACAAGCTCCATGTTATTAGATTAAATTTCCCTACTTGCAAGATTCTAATAAAAATTGCAGCTCTTGTGATTTGAAAATTGCACTCTTTCAAATTGTGATTTTGATATAACTATAACCATAACTATAATCTTTCAGCTCTGTCAGGTGGTGCAGTTGTTGGGCATATATTTGTGAACCCTTTAAAATGATCTGGATTTCTGCACGAATTCCTCAAATTTATCTGATCTTCATCACTTGTCGCAACAAATAAAGAGAGTCTTAACAATAATAAAGTTGTTTATCAAGTATTTATTAAATTAATATTTGATCATTATTGATTATTAAATATTTGATTGTTCATTATCAAATATTTTATCAAGCAGTTAAATTTTATGCTTTATGCTCATTTTGAACTTAATGGGCCTTGCTACAACACACCGTCTGTTAAAGTTGGGAGAATGGTTTTGTGACCATGCCCTTTTTACGGCAAACTCGAGCGCAATCTGGGCGATCATGAAGTTCCAATCCACTTTTTGGAACTTCATGATTGCTCCTGTGATGCTGCAGTGCTCGACGTTGTTCATGGTGACCTTAGGCTCATGTGTGGCCCATTCTGTTATCAGTGCTTGTCTAAACAGATTATACAAGCTGTGTGTGAACCTGAACACCTATGTCAGCAATGGGTGCACATAAAACTAGTTGAATTCTCTCATTACATGGAATGCCTGGATATATTTAGAAATTAAATGTGTTTCAAGCTCTAAAAGCCACCAAAGTTGTGAATAATGAAAACAAAATCTTATCCCTTTTATTTCTAACACACTTCCCCAGAGCTGATTCCTGCATCCGTGGCTGAATTTTCTGTCTGTACTTGACTGTGTTGACTGTGTTGACTGTGTTGACCATGTTGCTAGGTTCAACAATAGGTGTGCTTGTGGAGTGGTGCCACAACAACTACCACTGAACTTGAATTCACTGAACTTAATAAACATACATACATAAATAAATAAATGTGGACTTCTGGGTACATGGAGTAAAACACACCCATCTCTAATCAAAGCGCTCTGGTCAAAACTGTCAGCAGCGATAGGTTCAGTGGCTTTCACAGAGAATCTGAGAGGTTCACTAACTGTACTTCCTGAGATGGTTAAGGAACAAAAGACTGCATGCCACACCAAAGCCTCATCCCAACTGTGAAGCTTGTCAGAGCCTAGACAGTTTGAGGGACCAAATTGTATCAGGAAATGTTGGGACTGTTTGTGTTTTCAAAAGGTTATGGGTCAAGCGTGTAAGTGATCCAAGAAACTGGAGTAAGGCAACTGTAAACTGTTGTTAAATGGCCAAATTACAGTACTGGCCTCAATTCCACTGAAAAACGTGGTGTTAATTGAATTCCTAAATTGTATGTCATCGTCGTCCTACAATACATCTGATTTTTATTGTATTTTTTTTTTTTTTTGATGTATAACATTTAAATAGAATGTAACTCACTAAGCTCATTCTCTGCTGTCTCTCTTCCTTCAATGTGCTCGTCGTCTTTTAGGAATCCATGATGGACTTTTTCAATGCTCAGATGAGACTTGGAGGTCTTACTCAGGCTCCAGGAAACCCTGTCCTTGCTGTCCAGATTAACCAGGACAAGAACTTTGCCTTCCTAGAGGTGAGTTGTTTTTATGCTTCTGAATATAGACTTTTTTTGGTCCTTTGTTTGTCTCAGAAATTGTGTGGAGGTGCAGAAATAGTTTTGCCTTTAGAAAGTTCTGTTTAAATTTCTGTTCATTCACAATTTTCTGTTTTAAATTCCTATTTGATGTATGTTTTTGTCTGGACTTGTATGGACTGAATGTAATGCACCTGCTTCATCAGTGTGTCATGAATCTTTAATATAGCCTCTATTTGCTGACAGCCAAGTCAAGCCTTTGATATTTTATAGATGAAAGTTGGTAAGATTGTTACAGTAGGTGACTTTAAAGAGGAACAGTTGGTTTATCTCTCCACCATCATCTCCCTCCCTCCTTCAGTTCCGCTCAGTGGATGAGACCACACAGGCCATGGCGTTTGATGGTATCATATTCCAAGGTCAGAGTCTGAAGATCCGCCGGCCACATGATTACCAGCCCCTACCAGGTGTGAGCGAGAACCCCAGTGTGTATGTGCCAGGTAGGTGTACTGCAAAAATACATAACCTTGCCTTATCCTTGCCCTTCTGTATGATTGATTTGAACAAACTTGTTTTGACAAGATATTTGGGCCACAATGATATGATCTGTCTTAATACAAACCCTATTCCAAAAAAATGGCAGTATGTAAAATGCTAATAAAGACAGAAAGCAGTGCTTGGTAAATTCTTTTTGACTTGTGTTAAACTGAAAATGGTACAAAAAACAAATTATTTAATGTTATGAATTTCATTGTTCATTCTTTTCTTGTGTAGTTTCCTTTATACCCAAGCATGATTGTATTTGTGAACATTATATGATCTTAAATTGCCTCTGTCCCAAATGTTTTGGAGTGTGTTGCAGGCATTTATTATATGCTGAAATAGCATATATTTACCCAAAAAAATAGTGAAGCTGATAAAACATCACTGCTTTCTGTTAGTATTTTTATTTCACATAATGTCCCAATTTTTTTGGAATTGGGTTAGTAATGGCCACTGCTTTAGAGGAACGATTAATTCAGTTTGTGTTGGCATAATTTTCTACTTACTGCTACTTCCCCCCCCCACAAACTTAATTTTTTTTTTCCTCAGGAGTGGTATCCACTGTGGTTCCTGACTCTATTCACAAGCTTTTCATTGGAGGTCTGCCCAACTATCTCAATGATGACCAGGTGTGTTTGTGCTGTCTGCATACACTGTCACTAATTATCTGGTTAAAGTAAGTAAATATAGCTAACATGACTGAACAGGGAAAAGTTTGTATTCAGGCAAGAAAAGAAAGTGAAATGTTTAATTGGTGATGATTCAAATCAGTGATTAACCTTTTGTTTGTTAGTGGTTTGTTAGTTCGTGGAATAAACAGGCCACTTTAACCTTCAATGTTGGTATGAAACATGAAAAGCTTGGAACAAGGCAAAAAGTTTCTAAACACCACATTCTCCTCCGTTCTGTGTTGTAGGTGAAAGAATTGTTGACTTCCTTTGGCCCCCTAAAAGCATTCAATCTTGTGAAGGACAGTGCCACAGGCCTCTCTAAAGGCTATGCTTTCTGCGAATATGTTGACGTCAACGTCAACGACCAGGTGTGTTGGAGGGCTCTCATGTTGGAGAACACTCAGAAATCAAGCCATCAAAATATGACTGCATATTACTAAACATGATGCATCCCACTTTAACATATGTGTTTGTGTGCTTGCATGAACTTCAGGCTATTGCAGGACTGAATGGGATGCAGTTAGGAGATAAGAAGCTCTTGGTCCAGAGAGCGAGTGTGGGAGCCAAGAATGCCACTCTGGTAAGGAGGCAGACTTTGTTTTAAGAATTTGGCCTGTAAAAGACCTTCTTACCTTCTTCTTTTGCCAAACCTTCAAACGTTTGTGCTGCTTTTTGGTTAAGCCCCAGAATTGTGGATATCACTTGATTTTTCTCCTTCTCATCTCCGCCCACCCCCCTCTTTCCTTTATGCTAGATTTGTTTAAATGGTTAAGGGCCTCTGTCTTACTGTCTGTCTCTTTGCCTCTCCCAACAGACGAGCATAAACGAGACCCCAGTGACACTGCAGGTGCCAGGTCTGATGAACAGCTCCATGAATCAAATGGGTGGAATCCCCACTGAAGTGCTGTGTCTGATGAACATGGTGGCCCCAGAGGAGCTGCTGGACGACGAGGAGTATGAGGAGATTGTGGAGGATGTCAGGGATGAGTGCTCCAAATATGGCCAGGTCAAGAGCATAGAAATTCCCCGACCCGTTGACGGCCTGGAGATCCCTGGAACTGGCAAGGTAGAGAAGTTGTTGCACATCTATATAATGGCATGTCTCATGTAGTATAAAGCTGGACTTCTAGAGGAATAAATATCCCACCTCAGAATTATCTGATTAAATTATGATCACTTCATGTGTTTTCTAAAGAATCATCTTTCTAGTAGGGATCAGTTTTTGGCTGAGCTATAACACAAAACAGCAGACTTGCATGTTTGTAGTAACAAATTGTGTGTATATAATTTAAAGCTCCAAAAACATAATGAACAAAACCACCTCAGTATATAGCCATCACTCTGTTCCAATAATAGTCAGTGTTATGCTTTAAGTTGAAGTAGTTACTTAAGGGTTTACTGTAAAACAACATACGAAGTGACTGATGTATATATGCTTTACAAGCTTCAAACGTCAAAACATTCCTATCTGATTGTATTATTAAAAATTGGAGCATTTTTGGCATTAAACGCTTTACTTTAGGTGTGCACAGATCAAATGAGCTGATACTTCCTCCTCACACACACAAGGAGACAGGTTTTTTTTTGGTTTGTCTCTTCTATAACATTGTGTTTTACCCAAAAATTTGTTCTAAAATTTGTTGTTTTAAATGCTTACCTAAAAATTTTAAGGTAAGTTTTAAAAAGGTCACATCAGATTAGCAGCAGCAGCAGCCTGTGAGGCAGTAGTCAGTATTCTGGCACATAACAATGTGAGTCTGAGGCTGTAAATTTTCACTGAACAACAAAAATGTTAACCCGTGCTGCAGGTCAAAAGCCCATTAACAACATCTGTTTAGTTTTTACTAGTGCTACAACATGAAATATACAAACGTACCAAAACAATAACGGCTAAGCACTAATCGAAACAGGCTACAAACTAATAGCTCACTAGAACTGTGAACTAAACTGCGTCTGTGAAAGTGAAACTAACTCAGATACACAACTAACAGACAAGGCACACACATGGTACATACATGGTACATACATACCTTAACAACAGTTAAGAAGGGATACTTCATTCACGCCAGCAGCAGACAAAAAAAAAACCTAAAAAGTGAACTTCACTCAGTGCTCCGTTTTTCCTGAACGTGCAACATGCAGAAGGGACCGGAGTGAAACTGGATCAGAGCTTTTTTTCTCCCATGCAGCTTTATATACATTTATAAAACGTATAGTTCCAGTCCTAAAATCTGATTGGCTGAGCCACGTGCGAAGCAGTTGTAAAATCCACGATATACCAGGTTATGACCACCTCATGACAACTGAACTCTGTATTATTGTGCCACAGCACGAAAAACCCTTCTGCTGTAATGGATTAATCTTTGACTAATGCTGATCGCACAGCGCACCGAGTGTACTGATTTTGTTTAAACTGAGGGGCTGAAAACTTTTCTTTACTAGAATTAGGCTGGCCGGCTGGCCAGCTAGCCAACAGACTAAAAAAATAGCAAACATGCTAAACAACTCCATCATTCATATCACAGGCTTGAATTAAAGTACTCACACTTTGATTCACTGAAAAACGGCAATATATGTCTAAAGAATGTAATCTGAATGGCTTACGTACTTCAAATGTCTGTGTTTCAGTCAGAAGTAGCTTCAAACCCAGGCTGAATCCCAAACGGCTCCGTACTCCTTAGCTAAATAGTGTGCTGTGTAACATGTAAGTTTAGAAATTCTAGCTTCTGCTGCCAACTAGTGCACTGCTTGTCGAGTATGAATGTGGGTGAATCCCAAATGACCAATTTTAGCGATATTCAGTATTTAAATTTCTGCGTAGTACACTATGTAGGGAGCAGGGAGCCGTTTGAGATTCAGCCCCAGCGTGAGAAAAGCAGTGTCGTCAGACTGGTAGAAGACTCGCGGTGTTAATTTGGTGACCAAAAAGTATTAAACAGCGCTATGTTACATATGTTCAGTCTTACACAAAGTTTTAAAAAATCATTAAGTGTCTGCAGTATACAGTGATTGGCAACAGAACATTCTCCTCATTCAGCAGTCAGTGGTTGCTTAGCAACGATACCGTACTCTAAAGGAACTATATTTCTTGGCAGAATACTTGTTTATGTTGATATTTTTAATAATAACTTAAGTATGTAAATCATTGTGTATTTTAATATATTTTATGTTGGCCGTCGTTTTATAAAAGCAGTAAGCCACTCAAGGCAGTGCGTTACTGTGGTTTTATCACGAGGAGGGGAGTTTTAGGCACTCCATGTCGTGCCAAAAAACACCCCCGTGATAAAATCGCAGTAACCCACGGCCTCTTGTCGCTTACTGCTTTAATAACCTTAACTATTAGACTGCATGTTACCAAGTGCTCAATTTTGTAAAATATAATGCTCTCAGACGTGAAAGCAGTATGTTTCACTCGTGTTAACATGCTATGTTAAAGTAAATGAATAAATATAGAGACAGCCATCACTGTATCAGTATGTGTATTGCCACAAGCTTATCTGCATCAGTATTTTTAACACAGCCTTAAGTGCCCCAGTAGTTTGCTTAAACCAAAACATTGATCATGTGTGCTGTAAACATTGGCATTCACTGTACATCTCTAATCATGGCAGTTTCTCTGTACCTTTATACAGATCTTTGTGGAGTTCACATCAGTGTACGACTCCCAGAAAGCCATGCAGGCCTTAACAGGGAGGAAGTTTGCTAACCGAGTGGTGGTGACCAAATACTGCGACCCTGATGCCTACCACCGCCGAGACTTTGGCTAGACAGGAATGGATGGAAGAGGAGGAGTGGAGGAGAACAGTCTGTATGGAGATGGAGGAGTGAATGGAGGGATGGCAGAAGAGGGGACTTTTTGTAATTTTTTTTTTTCTTTTTTGTGGAAGATGGCATTTGCTTTTTTTAAAGGGGGTATTAAAAGCAGAACATTGCAAACAGCTGTAATGTAATTTTGTGTTTTAAAAAAAACAGTGAGGATTCATTCAGTTAATTATTTGATTTTAATTGAATTAGATTGTTAGAAGCGGGAAGTAATGACTTAGCTCCCTAAATCAGAGAATAGTGACAATGGCAGGAGTGAGTAGTACTGAACGTTTAATTCTTCACACTTCACACAACCACCAAAGAGAAAAAGGAAGCTATCTTTGATCTTTGATCTCTCTTCAATCACTAATTTTCTCTGCTGGGGAACCGACGGCATTGTTTCTGCTTCTCTCACTTTTTTCAGCTGTTTCTATCCAGATTTGGTTTAGTTGAACCAAGGGTTAGTTTATGCCCAACTTTGTCTGTCTGTTTCCTGTACGCATCACCGCCTTGTACAATGGCAGTGTTACATCAAGTCTAGTGTGGCACCTTTGTGTCTCTGTATGTGTGAATTTGAATATAATAGCCCTCGTTTGATAATAAAACTATTGAAAAATATCTTCATTTGGTGGCTGTATTACGCTGGTGTCTTGTGACAGATTTGCAGTGGTTTGCCTGTTGAACCAGTTGATTTAGCCTGCAAATATAACATCCACAGTGAAACCTTTTTTGGAGTATGTCCTATTTACTGCTGAACATTCATTTTAAAAGATAAAATATTCAGAATGATCACATTAGTATATTTCCTGTACTTTATATTAGCCAAAGGCACAGTACACACATTATTTGCTCTTTAAGGGGCCAAACTGGCATTTAAAAATTGTAAATGGAAAAAAAGTTACTTATTAAAATTACATGAATGAAAGAGTGATACATTGAAAGTAAGCAGCAACAGGCTATTAAGTACAATGCATAATTATGCCATATCATATCATTGCAACACGGATTGGACAGAATCTAAATAGTATTTAAATATTGGCTGATTGCCAATTGCGTTTTTGGAGCAAAAATCTGCCAATTGCCTAATTTGTAGTCTTTCAAACTGTTCCATTCCTGTTCCATTAGCTTTGAAAATGCCTTTCTAGCGGAGGTCCAGCCATATCCTGACATAAGCCAAGTGGCTATGTGTAGTAGCAGTAGCGAGCCAGAAGAAGCATAGAAGTAAGCTTAATGTCTGTATTAAGTAAACTGGCCTTAACCTTCCAGATTATTAAAGGAAAATTGCACTGATGTCATTTTCTATATTCCTGTTGTCTTTGCTTATTTTCTCTAAAACCAAACCAAATAGTTGTTTTCCCAAACAAAATGTCCACACTTGTGACCTTGGAGATTCCATGATCAAAACGTGAAATAAGCACTCCTCACTATACTGCATATCCAAATGTTTGCTTACACCTGCTCATCCAACATTTCTTGTTAAATCAATGCTATTCTGGATCACAAATGCTACTCCAATTCAACAGACAGTTTCACTGTTCTACAGCCCATTGCAGGGGGGCTTTATACCCCTCTAGCTGATGCTGGCATAGGGCATGGTGACCTTAGGCTAATGTGTGGCTGCTCCAGAACATCCCATTCTATTGACAGTGCCTTTGTAAGGAGATTATACAAGCTGTGTGTGCACCTGAACACCTTTTTCAGCAGTGGATGCATCTTAAACTAGCTGAATTCACTTATTAGAAGGGCTGTCTGGATACTTTTTGACATATAGTGTACTTGATGCAGACAACCAATGAAATCATCTCTGGAAGCATTGTTCAAGTGTTTAATACTCTTTCAGAAAGTCAGATGTGTTGTAACTCATGAAATTCTGATACATGCCAATATATGTATTTTAATTTGTGACAAATTAACACAATGGATTTCCTTTATATATCCAACTTAGGAACATGTGTGACATATACATCAACTTGTTTGAAATGGGTCATTTTCAATTGTGAGACATATGTCCCAGTTATTTATCAACACGTATAAACATACAGAAATATACTATAGAAAACACAGATGGCATATATTACTCAATGTGTGCTAGTATAATAGCTACATAACTCTAAAAACATGCACATTGCAATCTATGCAATAAAATCATTAAAACATAAATGAAAATATTGTTCCTGGATACATTTAAATAATTATTAAAATTAAACAGATGACATAGTAACATCGAGTGTACTAGGATGTATTCGACCATGTATCAGACATATGTCTGATCCATACTTTATGCACTTTTTCACCTCTCTACAAGACAGAGAAACAATATGTATGATCTATATACAGGGTGTCCCAAAAAAATGGACATCATTTTGTAGTCTAATAACACGGCCAATTCTCCCTCAAATGATTTCAAATTTTAACAAAATGTGTAAAAACTAACCAAGTTTAATTTTTGATGTTTTTTTTTTTCAGGGACACCCTGTATCATGCATATATTCACTCACCAGTCAGACATACATATATGATCCATGTTATGCATATATGGCCAATATTTAATACTTACATACAATAGAGGACAGGCGCTGTGCCCTTCTGCACTCAGAGCACAATCAATAGAAAAGTTATACATGCTTGAAAAGCCTTTTAGAAAAACTGCTGACAATGCCAGTTGTGTTTGATTTTATAAATCTTGACAATGATCCACCATCCAAATAATACCTGACCACTGATTTAAAGGGGGCTAACTATGCAGAGAAACAGATGAATTACAGTCTGCAATTGTAGAACTACAAAGTGCTCCTGTATGTTATGTGGAGCTGATATACTGAACAGTAAGTGTAGATACAAGGTAGGTGTACCTAATAAACTGACCACTGAGCATACATTTACAGTGGCTCTCAAATGTTGAAGAAGAGTGAGATGTTAAAAATAACTTCTGCTAGAAAAACCAGCACATAGCAGCATGACTGTTCACCAGCAAAACCAGCATATGTTGTGTTTTGGATGCAGGTATGCTGGTCAGCAGGTTGACCATGCTGAGTGACCAGCTAAACCAGCCCCAAAGCAGAAAAGATCAGCAGTCTATGTGTTTTTTTTTCAGCAAGGATACAATGCAGGATATTAGCATGGAAGCCCATTCCCACCACTTAAAATAAGCACTTAATATTTTTTTTATTCTTAAGTAAATTGATATGCCATGTTATGCGATACGAAGTCATTATTCTGCCATACTATTTTGAGATACTATCTCATTATTTTGACATACTGTCTCATTTTTTACAATATTATCTCATTATTTTGAGATACTATCTCATTATTTTGGGGTGCTATCTCATTATTTTGTGATACTAAGTCATTATTTTTGTGATACTACCTCATAATTTTGAGATAGTGTCATTTTTTAAAATACTACCTCATTATTTTGAGATGCTATCTCATTATTTTGAGATCTTTCTTATTGTTATCTTTCAAACTATTCCATTCCATGAGCTATGAAAATGCCTTTCTAGTGGAGGTCCAGCCATATGCTGATAATACTAAATGCCATTGTTATGCCATACTTTCATTATTCTGCCATACTATCTCATTATTTTGTGATACTAAATCATTATTTTGCAATACTATCTCATAATTTTGAGATAGTCATTTTTTAAAATACTACCTCATTAATTTTGAGACATGATCTCATTATTTTGAGATGCTAAGTCATTTTAAAATACTGTCTCATGTTGCAATACTAATGCATTATTTTAAGATACTATCTCATTATTCTGAAATACTACCTATGACTTAGCATCTCAAAGTAATGACTTAGCATCTCAGAATAATGAGATAATATCTCATAATAATGCCTTAGTATCGCAAAATAATGACTTAGTGGCCCATAATATCATAGCAATTCACTTAATAACTAAAAAAATAATAATTAGGTGCTGCATTTCTTTTAAGTGGCAGGAATGGACTTCCATATATTAGATATCCTTGTAGCTAATGGTTGAAATATCAAGCATTTCTTCATTTAAACACATGGACTGTTTGTATCTGAAAGGCAAAATCAAGTAATTTAAAATTATGTCTACCCACCAGGTTCCACCATTCTTCCTGCTAAAGCATGTAACATAAACTCACTCTAAAACAACATAAACCCCACATTTCTCATTAGTTGTGAGAAACTTTATTAACGTTAAAGGGAAATTCCACCAACTTTTAATACAGTGGCGTCGCTGTAGGGAGGCCATGATTCTACTACGAGAAATGCTCTTTTATTAAACACCAGCAGAAAAAGCACATAACAGCACAGAACGAATAGTAGGAGGTCATCACCAGCCATACACCTCTGCTTTACGGTAGACACTCAACCCAACTATCCAAGCCCACTGTCCGACACACGGTGATACAGCAGACACATAGCACATCTTTAAACCAGCAAACAACATAAACAACAAGCCCCTTTTCTTGAGGGTGCGCACCTCCCATGAGCCTCGACATCAGCGCCAGCTAGTAGCAGGATGCTATAAGATATACACATAATTAAGATTAAGATGTAAACAAATTCATTCAGAGTGGTTTGGTGTGAAATGCTCAGTACTGGTGATAGGAACCAGATGTCTGAAGAGCGTAATGCCTCTAAAAGCTCCTCACAGAAAGCTATTACATAAAATGGTTATGAATACTCAGCCTCAAGTCTGAGGCATTGTTTTACGACAGTTTTGTAGGTTTTGGCCTAAAATGTATATTTCGGGCAAGAAAGGGGATGGTGGAGGTACATTCAGGGTGTTGTGAGGCAAAATAGCACCCAAAAACCCCCTTTTTTTTTTTTTTTAAATCCAGATTTACTACCATTTTACATTTATTAACATAATTCATGTGCACAAGTATGCTTACTGATTGCACTGGATAGTAAATAAAAAGGTTTGATTTGCATTGTGGACATTACAATCCCTTGTTCCACACCACTCTGAATAATTTACATCACAACCACTGAATCATGGCAATTTATACATTTATTTTTAAGCAATTCCCCTTTAAGCTTTCAGAATGTATCTAGATAGATAGGCAGTATATGAGTGAAGTATGAGAGAAATCCGTGCTGTTTTAATCAGTTAAGTCTTTTAGAAACTCCCTCAACTGAACACGGTGGCAGAGACACTGTCGATTCCCAAAATTAAAGAACACTCCACCCATTCTTGTTTAATTACTGTATAATTAAATGGTTGTAAACAAAGTCATTCAGACTGGTTTGGTGTGAAATGCTTCTAGAAAAAGTTACTGAGTCAGAAATGTTAACAATGGTGGTGATAGGAACCAGACGTCCACCTCTAAAAGCTCCCTTACTCCCTACAAGGAACGGTTATGAATAAACTGCTTATTGTCTGAGACAGTTTTAGGACCGTTTTGTGATAAAGTTTTGACCTAAAACGTTTTGTTAATCCATTTATTTTTATACATTCGTGGCGGAGGGATACATGCAGGCGGTTTAAGGCAAAAAATAGTCCCTTTTTTAAGGTTTTCCACTATTTTCGCATCATCACCGTTAGCTACATATAAGAACTCATAAGACACGGTTCACTGGTGGCTTTGGATAGTAAGTAAAATGGCTATATTTGTGTTGTAAACATCGGGACCCCTGGTTTCTATCACCACCACTGTAAAGAAATCCGAGTCTCTACAATGAACCATTTCATATCGAACCACTCTGAGTGACTTTTACATCACAAGGACGGAATTATACAAAAAAATTCGACAATTTCGTGGAATTCCCCTTTACGTTGCTCCTCTTTCTCAGCCTGGCTGCTTTAAGGTTGTTTTTGAAGTCTGAGGTGTGTCGCAGGTTGTTCTCCTAATGCTGTGGTTTCCTCTGCTCAGTGAGAATTTAGGTTGCCCGGTCCACCTTTAACCTCACCGCGCACACCAACCAACGTGCGGAGTGCACGGAAGCTGTCAACCTGCGCCTCTAGATCGACAGGGCCTCTGAGCCAATGAGAGACGACTGATGAGGACCGCCGACCAATAGGAGCGCAGGGAGGCGGAGACCGGGGCCATCGGCGCTTCGGCGGAGGAGGTGTTCCTGGTGGCCATCTTTGATGCGCGAAGTGATTGTTTGGCGAATAGAAATAATAGGAAATAAAAATAAAGCCTGAAAAGTTGGGCAGTGGTGGTTGGAACAAAGGTGAAATAAAAGGAGGGAAAGTGAAACTCAGGAAAACCAGGTAAACGGCCCTCGTTCCGCGGGGAGCAGCGCTCAGTCTTACGTGCTTCTTTTTTTCCTCTTTTCCTTTCCAATTTGTAACCCAGCCAAAAAAAAGCTTCGCCGGTCGCGGAGACCCACCAGCTCACTGGGGCTCACGGGCTGGTGGGAAATGCAGCGAGCCCTCCAACTCCCCGAAGTCTTACTTCGACGTTTTAGTCAGTCGGAAAACGGTTTGCGCTCGACTCAAGTTTGAACTCCGAGCTCTCCGGTCTGTCTGTCTGCGCATCCGAGAAACCTGGAGGAGCTTCTCACTCGCCAGCTTCTTGTTCGGATTTTCCGTTCCACCTTAAATGGTGCAGCAGTTACTGTTATACCGCCTCAGGCGCCACAATGTAACTGCTGCACCATTTAAGGTGGAACGGAAAATCCGAAGGAGAAGCTGGCGGATAGGAAGCCAACTTCAGCCTCGTGAGGGAGCACATGCATGAGAGGCTGGACTGGAGTTCAGTCCTGCTGGAGGATTGTCTGCTCTGAGCCGGAGTCTCACACCGAGGCTGGACCGGTTCACTTTAACCCGGGCATTGTTTGTGTCTCTGTTTGGTGGAGTATCAGAGCCGGTACCGGCGCGTACTCTGTGTAACGGGGCGAATCGTGCAGGCTGATGGAGGGCTGGCTGCGGTTTAACTTGTGCTGTGTGTGGAGCTGTTGGGCTGTTCAGCAGTGAGAGACTTGACCAAGTCTTGCCTGAAACCCAGCTGAAGCCCTCCACACTGCGGGACGGTCAGGGAGTTTCAGCCTTGTCCGAGCCAAATGAATGAACGGGGACGATATGCTATGATGTGGTGTTTCGTCCTTTACTGTTCAAACTTGGTGTCCTCGTGTTGGGAGCTGTAGAGCTGAGTGTCTGATCTCCTCATAATGTCCTGCTTTTAGTCTCGAGGAAAGTGCTGAGTGTTAAATGCTAAAGAAAAGTGAATCGCCTTAAATCTGGTCAGATATTTTTTTTATTTTTTTAGGAAAGCAGTTTATTTTTACCACTCTGCACACATGCAGGCTTTGGTGCTCAGTTTTCACACACATGGTCTGCTGAGATCTGTATGTAGTTGGTTATTTGGTGAAGTAGATTGCTGATGTCTAAAAAAGTTCCCACGAAGTGCTGGACCTTTGATGCTGGGGAATGTTTTGTTGATGAACTAACACAGTATTTCCCCAGAAAGTCTCCTGACCATCTCGCTCTGTATAGTCATGGCCACACTGCTTATAAATCTCAGTGGCCTTATAATGTGCTGTATCACAGCTTGTGTGTGCTTATGCTTGGTGTCTGAAGTAGAGCTTAAAGGGGAATTCCACCGATTTTTAAAAAAATGTCTGTAATTCAGTGGTTGAGATGTAAACAAAGTAATTCAGAAAGGTATCATATGAAATGGTTCATTTGTAGAGAAACATGGACTCTGATTTCTGTACAGTGGTGGTGATGAGAACCAGTGATCATAATGTCTACAACACAAATGTAGCCATTTTATTTACTATCCAAAACCACCAGTGAACCTACATGTGTGTCTTTTACGTTTTTATATGTAATGTTGATGATGGTAAAATAGTGGAAATCCTGAGATTGGGGACTGTTTTGTTTCAGAACATCCTTCTTGTATCCCAACACCATGAATAGATTAAAATACATTGATAAAAATACATTTTAGGTCTTAACTTTATTAAAAAACTACCACGACATAGTGTCCTGGATGTCAGGCTGAGTATTCATAACCACTTTGTGTAGAATTTTTCTGTGAAGGAGCTTTTAAAGATGGATGTCCGGTTCCCATCACCACCACTACGAACAATTCTGACTCTGTAAGTTTCTCTAGATTGAAGCTTTTCACACCAAACCACTCTGAATGGCTTTGTTTACAACTTAGCCATTTAATTATGCAGAAATTTTGAAAAATCGGTGGAGTTCTCCTTCAACCATAATACATGGATAAAACTAACCTCAGTGTTAATATAAGCCTACAAATAATCCTGGTTATGCAGGCTTACGCTGGTCTGAAGCCTGAAAGAATTGGATCACTGATTAAGGTCCCAGTTTCATAAAAGACCATCTCACAAAGAGCATCCGTATTTCAGCTGTTGTGTGTTTTCTTTTTTGTATAATTTTTAGATTGTATTGTATCTTTTGCATATTTTGTATATATTTTTGTTTGTCAGATCAGTTTATTATGAAAAAGATTCAGACTGGATGGAATTTATCAGCGGGCCGTGTTTGCCGTTGTGTTTTTATGCTGTGGAGTCCTGTGTTAGGATTTTGCTTTCAGAAGGTAGTGAGAACGGTAAACTGCTTGGTGGTTTTTTTATGTGACGAGTGAATGTTGACTATTCTCTGGGATTTTTTAAAAAACTTTGATTTAATTTACCAGACAAAAGAAAAACTAATTGAGAGCCTCCCTTACTGGTCCAAACAATAGCACATGAGAGATGTTGAAAATGGTGACTCTCAGGTTCCTTCTCTAAGTTGTTGCTTTAATCTTTTTCAGCTATACTTAAAGGAACATTCCAGCCAAAATAAAAAATGTGGCCATCGCTACATCTATTGCAAACATGCCTGCCCACCTCCTACATCAGTGCCGCACTCATCTCTAGACTGAGATAATCTGGTATAAAAACTAGGAAAACCAAAATAATTTTGGAAACTTATCAAGTGCTTTTTAGTGGATACTTGAGGCTGAGCTGTTTGAAATGTTTTTTTTTTCTGCTGGCTGGCTAATATAAAGTTTGAATTTATTAGCCTCTATACCAGTGGCTATGCTAGAAGTCAGGATCAAGATTTATCGCAGTGGCGGATATTTCTGATGGTTGTAAGGCTGAGAGATAAAATGCTGTGCTACAGAACGTTACGCAACTTGACAAATAACTTAACAAGTGCTAGGTTTTAGGCCGGAATGCCACTTTAACACCTAATTTTCAGAATTATTAGACAGATACTTGCTTAAGATAAAGGACAGCAGGGTGAATCTCTTTGTGTGAGGATCTGTAGAGTTTAGTGTTCAGCATTCACCCCTCTCTTGTTTAAAAAAAAAAAAGTGCTGCATGGCCAGTTTGGAAAGATGCACAGGTCAGTTGAACTCTCAGCAGAGTAACTGTTTGCTTGCTCCCTGTATTGGTGGCAGGAATGGGACAGGTGGGATGTAAGTTTCCTGTTGTGATGTCAGGCCAAAATTGTCAACATTTTCAGTGTTGTTAAAATTTTGCACTACTACTGGGGTACTCTGTTATTACTAGTATTTGTATGCTGAAATCATTATTCATGTATTTGTTAAGGCCACTGTACACCGAACATGACTTATTTGTGCAGTTTATTTGGGCGACAGTAAATTAACACATATCAAGCATGTGTAACTGGTGGTATCTCGCATGCGAGATGCGTTTTTTCACACAGCAAAAATGCAACATTATCTATTTCGCTCTCTGTTTTGATTTTTGCCGGTGACCAAATCTCACTGACCTATCATGGTTGCCTCTGCTGTTGGCATGATGACAACCTAAATGAAGGAGCAGCTGTTTTCCAGCAAATAGAACTTTTTTACAAATACTAAAAGGATCAGGATCTCCAACAGCAGCTCAAAATTGACTCAAACTAGGCTATAAACATCAAGTTATATGTGGAAGAATTCAGCGTTTCAGCTTCTCAATGAAGTAATGAAGCTCTTCATGCTGCTTTCACTTTTCCAAAATGTCACCGTTTGTCCGTTGTGCTGGGAGCAAAGAATCGGATCCTATTTGCACTTAAAGACATTCATCCTGTCTGTTTTGTGCTTTGTTTAGTGTGGAGCTGCATCTATAAAATCAGCTCAAATGGAGCTGAGGTCCCAGCTGCGAGTTGACACACATACAAAGTTTAGCTCCTGAAATGTGGTGGTGAAAATCTCAGTTCTCCTTTTGCTTTTCCTAAGTGAAAAGCATCTTGCACCGTATCACAGTTTGCCTGTTTCCTGAGAAGCAAAGGGCCTTTTTGATGTGGTTGATATATATGAAAAATATACATGGCAGAAAATGTATGTTTCACCCATTTTTTCTTCAGTGTGAAAATCTTGGCCGAAAGAATTCACATTGCATCCAGTGTGTATAAAATTATGCCCAAATATTTCGCATTTTCTTGTCGTTTTTTCGTGTCACATTCTGTGTGTAATGGCCTCTACTGTACGTTATGCAGGGCCAGGGAGATTTAATAAGACTTGTGAAGTGTGGCAGCTTAAGCAAGTAGATTCGATAATACTTTGTGACTACAAAGCATGAATGCCTTAACATGAGCAAGGTTATTAAGGAAGTGATTGAGAAGACAGAGGTAGTGTGGTTGTAGCTAGACTAACTAGCTGGCATTAGCTAGAACCAAAAACAATTAAAAGATATTTCTACGCTCTAAATGTTACCTTGTCAAGCTAACAGGTTACGTCGTCCACTGAAGGTAAAAAACCTTGAGACATCACCTTCTACCACTGTATCCATCAACTCTGGTGTTAGCATTAGCTCATTAGCTCATCTGATGGGGCAGCCTTTGTTACTCAGACTTCATTTGATGTGAAAAACTACCGGTTTTACACAACAACTAAAACTAAAACAATAAAACATTTTCAAATGTACACCTCTGCTTGCTGCTAATTTCCTTATATGCTACTCATTTTTTATTAGCTTGCCAGTTTAATTGCTAGTTTAAACTGCTTGTGTATCATAAGTAAGAACTGTGATTATAAGAATATCAGCCAAAGCCTTAAAGTCTTTAAAAAAATGATCAGCATCAGACAGATTTGACGAATATTCAGAGCCAGTATTTGACAACATATTTAGTGTATTCCAGAAGAGCAGAATGTTTAGGTGATGTTGTGGTCTGTGCTGAAATCTCTGCAAATACACGTTACACTTGTCTATAATGTTACAAATGTGTATAATGTTTATGTTTTGGCAGATATATACATGAAAAACAGTGTTCATTGGCATCAGTCCTCAGTTCCCATATTGGTGCATCTCTATCAAAAACTATAGTTAGTTTTATTTTGTGTATCACTGCATCCAAGTAAACAGGGCTAATAATGAGCTCTTACACTTAAAGCTTGCGTCAAGATTCAGACTTGTGACGTCCTGCTGGTAGGGCAAAACCTGCCAAAGCTCTGGTTAAATCATTATTTTTATCATTAAAAGTGTTCTTTAAATACTAACGAAATCCACAGTATGACCAGAAAACCTCACTGTGACATATTTCATTGTGATTGCATTATCATATTGTCATATTGCTCACACCAGCAAAGTTTCAGATCATTTCTGCTCGATTTCTGAGAAGCCTCACTTTGCAGGTGACTCACTGCATCACCCCACTGACAGCAGCTGTTCTCTGTTAGACAGTATCACGTAACCACACAGGTGTTACCCACAACCTACAGCTCAAGCATTTTTCTAGATCATCACTTTTACTTTGAGATTAATCCCAATACATATTTTAGTTATAACTTCTTTGTACATAGATGTCTGAAAAAAAAAACAGAATAAAAAGTAAATAAATGAAGTCTATGAAACATTTATGGCTCGTATCTCCAGCATGGATCAAGCCTAGTCTAAATTGCAGCGGCAGTGATGAATCACCATAGGAAATTGTTTTGAGGCTTAGGCTCACTCACGGTCTGAGAAACTGAATGTGAAGTATGATGTGCCAGAGTGACAGTTTGTAATTGCTGTTGAGACACATTAAGAAAGCTGCCTGGTAGTATCTCAGCACAGGTATGTAAGAATAGAAGTCAGTGTGATGGTAACATTGCCTTTCAGTGTTTTGCCAAGAAATTGAGTCTGTAAATCTGCCACTTTTTTTAATGAGCTGTGAAGAGATGTTATGAATGTACTTTTCTTCTTAATCTCCTTGCTTTATTTGAAATTTGCCTAGCAGATCTCCACATGTGGTAATGAAGAAACACTGACCTTGAATTTTCTTCCTCTTCCCACAGTGAAAGAAGGCATGAAGACAGCATCATAGTCAAGTCATGGCTGATAAAAGAAAACTACAAGGTGAGTGCCTTCAGAAAAAAGGTTGTGTGCTTGAAGCTGTGGTTGTCCTAATAGTGAATTTTATCAGTAACCTCCCAGCACTAATTTAACACGTAGGCTGCTGTTCTGAGAGGAAAAAGACCTACGTCATCTACATATTAATTCAATATTTAAATATTAGCTAGTAATTAAAAATGCAGCTTAAATGGAATGACTGTGAGTAAAATTGAAGTCTGACCCTTGTACGGAATTCTGCACCAGGTTTAATAATCCAACATTAATGTTCCATAATTTCAGAGCCTACAGACTTTGTTTTGACTCAGTCATCCCACATTCTCATGTGCAAACATGTCCATCGGTTTCATTTGTAAAGAGCGGCTTGGCATCTTATCATAACACTTAACACAGACACCTTGTGCATGTGCGCACATCACAAGGTGGACAGCAGGACTCCGCAGACGGCGTGTGAACCTGAAGCAAACACGTTAGCGTTTATTCTGTGATGTGGTATCACGGAGTTGTCATACAAGTGCCTGTAGAGGTGAACCTGCTCAGTGAATCTCCCTTCAAATTCAGTGAATCTTTAGCCCCCTGATCAGAGGCCCTCCGATATTTTCAAGCATGTTTGATATTTGCGACTCAAAATGCGAGACGTGAGATGGTCAGCGGTGAAACTGAACAACTAATTCAGGCAAAAAACAACGAGAGAGCAAGGAGAGAGACAAAAGGTGAAGATGACATGCACTCTGCCAGGTGAGCGGAGTCTGGACACAGAGGAGCAGACTGTTGAGTTCAGGCAAATAATTACTCTCTTTACAATTTCATGTCAGCAGACAGTTTGTGGTAAACTGCTTATTCAGCTTTGACAGTGATATCTGCGTTTCAGCCCCAGATTCGTTCCCAGTTTGAATTTTCACTATACTTCTTGTGCATACATAAAAGCTCAAACAGGTCCAATCCAGTTTAGCTTTAATTGTATCATGTGATGACGGGGGATTTTGAATGATCTTTGTAGTTGAAACTCATTTTGTGTGTACCCTCTTTTCGCCCTGTATTCTAGTGCAGGGTTTCTCAACTTGTGGGCCGCGGACCACCAGTGAGCCATGAAGCACCTTCTTGTGGTCCATGGGTCTGTACTCAGGGGGAGACAGTCGTTTGTAGTGGGCCGGTAGAGACGTATAATTGAAAACATCGCAGTCGCAGGCTTATTAAACGTTGTCAGATTGAGACAATGCAGCCGTGGGTGTGCAGTGCAGAGTTAGCCAGAGATGGAGAGGTTCCTCAGGGTGTTTCTACTACCTTGGTCGGTGCGGACCTATGAAACTTTTTTCTTTAGTTCGGTCCGTTTTGACGTGTGTGAACACTCCACCCGTCTTCGGGTCTGCATCAGATGCCGGTTCGGGAAAACCTGCGGGTCTCGGTCCACTTCCAGCCGCACCCTGTTGAGTTTGTTGCTGGTGGGATGCATTTTATGATCAAACGAGGGAATTCATCAGTAGAGATGGCTTTCCTCTTCTTCTAGCAGCACATCAGCGCTGTGCTGTCAGCATAATCCTCCTGTTTTGAATGTCTGACTCTTAACAGACTCTCATTGCTCTCATATCGTTCCTGCAAGTCGAGCTGCTGTTAAAATGACAGACGAGCCTTAAAATAATAGTGAAGATCTACATTTGATTTGACATTTGAGTATTAGCGACCTGAGTTAAAATCAAGTTGATAAACTACTGACAAAGAAGCAGATGTCAAGTAAGGTTTGTTATTACTGTTGATTGTGACAACACTAATGCAAAAGGCTACTGTGAGGTTTGTTAGCTGTTTTATTCAAAATGAACGCTGCACTCTGAGTTCTGAGCAAAGACAAATTGAGCAACGCTGCTAACACTCTGCACTGAAGCTAATAGCCTCGACAGCCTATTTTACAAAGACACTTAAAAAAAAAAAATCACCGTTTATACTTTGCTTTTCTATTCAGTCAAACTGAGTAAAGTCACATCGACGGACTTCAGTAGGAATTTGGACTCTTTTGCCTCTGTTTTGTCAGCCTGTTCTTTACTGATGTTGCAACAAATTCAAAAATTTTAAATAAACTTGTAGCATAAATTTGCACAGTTTATAAAAAAAATCTTTGATTTCTGATGCTGGTCCAACTTTCCCGCACATGCCTCCAAATCCCCCCTCTAAGTGTCTGCTGTTCTGTCCTCAGGAGAAATTGATCGATGTCTGAAAAAAGTAGCAGAAGGAGTGGAGCAGTTTGATGACATCTGGCAAAAGGTGAGATTTATCCCTGAACCCCGAAACGTATACATTTTGTTGTTGTTGTTGTTGTTGTTGTTATTAATAATATTATAATAATATTATTATTATTATTATTATTATTATTATTACTACATTTTTGCATTTCATTTTGTTAGTAGCACTGGCTTTCTGAACATGTCCATGTATTTTAGAAAGATACTCAAGCTATTATTTTCACTCTACCTCCTACCTTTGCACAAATGATTTTGTAGTGGTCAGCATTGTGTGTGTGTGTGTGTGTGTCTTTTTCCCCCCTCAGCTTCACAATGCAGCCAACGCCAACCAAAAAGAGAAATATGAGGCTGACCTCAAGAAAGAGATTAAAAAATTACAGGTGATTAAATTGCACACATTTGGTCATATGCTGTATGCTCTGGACACAGAGAGCTCAACAGTCATTTAGCGTAGTTTTACAGTGGTGGTCTGTTATCTTTGCACTTTATCCCATGTTCCTAAATGGGGTTTAACCGTTTTGTCTAATTTCTGACGTTCTTACGTTCACATTATCAGGCTGCAGAGCCAGGGGTGAGCGGTCATTTCCTATGGAAGTGGGTGACTTATAGTTGTGATTTAGCAACAAGCGACATGGCGAGAGGGAGAAAACATCATTGCATGAAGTTGAGATTTTCCCAGCGTTATGCAAATGAACTATGACTCAGTGAAGTGCTAATCTAAATTGGCTCCTTGGGCTAAGCGCTGATTCGGGGTCTGAGTCCCAGACTTGACTAGGGCACCCTTAAATTTCCTTTTAAATTTCTTGTCTGAAGCTGAACAATGTATACGCCCACATGTGACAAAAAGAGCCGCATCGGACACTCACAAGACACAGACTTGGGTCGACATCAGCAGTTTGATGTTATATTAACAGTGCTTAATGTGTCGCTTCCTAATGTGAACATATGGTTACAGAGAAGAAATTCACTAAATTTACTGTTTTGTTTTTTCACCTCCATGGAGATCTGTTATTACACAGCTTTATTTCAGCAAGTCTAGGTAGATAAGTTGCAGTGAATTGTGCAGCCATTGTGCAGTATGAAGAGTGATTATTTTTATAGTAATACTCCAGTGTTTTTCAACCTCATCTCTACCTGCCTCATCTGTATCATATGGTTGGTTACCATGGGCAATAATTTTGACCTGTTTCTCTGTACTTAAAAAGGAACTGAAAACCTGTTGACTCAGAACACACTTATAATATGGGCAGTTGCCCATTGGCTTCTATTACAGGTCTGTTTTGAATCCATAGGTTTTCTGTTCTTTAAATAAGCCCAAGGAAATTGTCAGTGGTGGTTTAGGTACTATACGTGCTGGAAGTGTATACGAGGTGCATATCAGTTCAGATTCCTCCTCTAAAATTACACACCTTGGTCAACTGCTACCAACAGATTCTTCTCACAGTGGTATATTTCGCTGTCCAAGGTGTGTTTATCTGTGTTGGTTGCTATGAGGACGCTACCCAAGCCAAGCATATGCATGTGTGTGAGTGAGGTCCACTGTGCTTGGCCTCACTAGGCGAGTCTCTGCACGCTGGATTCAGGTGTACTCAAACTTTCTCCTTGCTTCCCCCCATGTCTTTCTCTCTCTCCCTTTTTCTTTCCTTTTTCTTTCTTTTGGCCATTTCTTTGGGTTGGCAGCGCCTTCGAGACCAGATTAAGACGTGGGTGGCCTCCAACGAGATCAAAGACAAAAGGCAGCTAGTGGACAACCGCAAACTCATAGAGACGGTGAGTGTGCATTTACAGTTTGCTGTTCAGAATGAAAAGAATATCACTGCTTGTTATTTGTTCTACCAGGACATGATTGTAGAATTCTAGCATTTTGGTGCTAATTCTTTATTGTTCTCTATTATTTTTCTATTAGCGGACCAGCATTTTTTACTGGGGATCTGTTGGTTCTTGAATGTAAAGCGTATCAGTTAGGTCCAGCATTGAGATACAGATTTAAAAGCATTAATCTAAGACCAAATTCTGAACTTTCTCTGAGATTTATGAGTTTTATTGCTGTATGTTGTGCCTGTGATATATCTTGTGATATGTTAAAAGCACACTGATGAACGCTAATGTTCAGCAGAGATGGTAGCGCACAGCTCTAAAATGGTTATGGTTATACTTTTCAGAAACAAGCAATCTCACACTGAGCTTGTTCTCTGTCAAGAAAACTGCAGTGAGAAGTGACACACCTTCACTGTTCCCAGATATATCGTCCTCTTTAATCAGCATCCTGGCTGAAACATCACGCTTATATCAGTAATTGTCTTTACTGACAGTACTTTAGTTGCAGTTCTTGAGCTAGCTTTCTTATGCCTCATGTCATCACTGCCAAAATTATTACATTTTTCTTTCTTCCGCTTTTTTGTGTTGGCACCTTTTTTTTTTTTTCTATTTTTCCCCCAGTTTTTTTAAATTTTTTCTAGGGTTTATTCTTAATGTCATTGGTTTACAAAGATTCAAGGGCTACACACACATTAGTTATATTTTACATAGGCTAAACAATAGGCAGGCTTTTACTAGGTAATTAAAAATAAAGCATGTCCCAATCTTTTTACTGTTTATTTTTTATTTTTTTATTGTCTGTGGACTTTAATGTTGAGCATCAGCCAATACCAAGCCGAGTCAGTATTTGTGTTTTCGTAGGTAATAAATGCAGCCTTATAATTCAGGTAGGATGTGCTACTGTGCTAATTTAATACCAAAATAAATGTGTTTAATATTGGTGTGTGATCCAGTTTGATCCATCTCTGTGATGATTTGGCCACATCTTGTTTTAAACTGCTGCAGTAATCACTTCATTTTTGATGTGCATATCTGTACTAAACTGATGGCTTTTGTTTAGCTTTTCTTGGTTTTGAACATTTTAAATACTGTTTTTTTTTTTTTCTTCTGGAGGGGTAAAAGAACCTACAAAAATATGCTGTTTGTGTGCTGCTACAAGTTTGCCTGTCAAGCCTGAAGCCAATGAGGCGTCGGGTCGGATGTTATGAGAGTTTCTTGGACCTTTTTCCTCCATAGAGGTCTCCAGCTCCCCAAATCTTACATAGTGTAGCTTTAACCAGGAAAAGCACACGACACTGCCTCTGGTAAAATGGAGCATTTAAGCAAGAGATTTGTTTTTAACCACTTGTGAGAGAAGGGTGTCACAGGAGTGTATTTCCTAATAGCTGAAATGTATTAGATTACTAGAGGAAAGGGGCCTAGCTCGACCACAGTATAAACACCAGCACTGAAGATATTAGAAGTTTTACACCCTGCAAACATCTAAACTCCTATACTAACTTCTGAAGTGGCATTTTTATCAGAACCCGATCCTTTAGAATATACCTGGATCAGATCAAGCAGCTGTGGTGCTGGTAGTGGAGGTGGTAGTATCTGCCAGAGTGTAATTGTCGTGAATACTGTAGGTAATAAAGAGATTTTAAAAGAACAGACTAAAAGTCTGTTGAGAGATTTGATGCCTTGTAAATTTAAGGCTAGTGAGATTATTTCTTTTGCATTATTTTAAAAAACGAAACAATTATTTTAACAAATTGTTTCAAATGTTACGAATGTAATTTTGTAAATAGGGCTGTATATGTTTAATATTTACAATATCACTATCATTAAAAATAAGCAAAACTTCATCATCAATTATCGTGATGTTTACTGTGTATCACTATCATGCAAAACAGTCAGGACTAGGGTTCAGAACCTGCCATAGAGTACTGAGACCTTTACCAAGAGCTGTCAAGCTGTTCCAACAACAAGTGCAGAATGGGACTGCTGCTAGTATCTGAACCGTATCAGCATATAAATGTCATATATTGCGGCTGTGTCCTGTAATCATCATGACCATGCTGTACCAGTTGTTATATTAACAGTGCTTAATGTGGAAGCCTTTATTTTATTAGCAACCTCTGTTTATCAAATACACTCAGGACGAATGGTAATTTCTGCTAGCAGGAAAATGAGATTCTTCATTATGTGCTAACATCAACCCAACAATGGTGTTTTTCTTTCCCATATTGGGCTCACTACTAACATGGTTTGAGTCTACACATGGACAGAGAACGAACAAAGCCTGTAACAGATATTCAGGTAGCCCTTTTTACTATGTGTTCTCTAGATATACTATGAATCGTTCAGTTAATATTTGAAATTAATGCTGAACTACTGGATTCGCCTGTTAGCTCATTATCAGTCCACTGAACTGCCTAGGTGAAGTTCGAGAGGATTTTGTGCCGTTTACTTCATACGCACACAGTTTGTCCCTGCAAACTGTGTATTTGTGAGTGTATTTGTGAGATTGTGATTTCCCTTCTCTAAGCTGGTTGGCACAAAAGTTTTTACCTTTGTGATAGATAAAAGGATAAAAAGCATCTGTCTGCTCCTCCTTCTGCTGTGCTGTGGCTATTGTGATTGTTTATGAACTCTCCTCAGAGGAGAGACTCTATCCACGTGAATAGAGTATAGAGTGAATAGAGACCACAGGGGAGTTTCTGAAAGCAGAGCTGCTCTGTGTGTCTAAGAAACCTCAAGTGAAACTTCAGTTAGTGAATAAATTGCAGTGAAGGAATTTCCAAGGGTACAGTGTAATGTTACTTTGCACGTTCAAAACAATGTTGTAACAAATTATCGAATATGGCATTTGTCTAATTATCAAATATCCAACTCCTGGATGTACTGTTTTACACGCTTATGCTGCGAAATCCATTATCTTAGTCTTCGTCATCTTTGGAGAGTTAATGACTGGCACTCAGTTGGGACTGCTTGTAAATACAAGGTCCACTCATGTATTGTGGTTTTTCTTACTTCATGTGTACCAGTACTGAAATGCTTCCATCCTTGTGTCCGTAGCAAATGGAGCGCTTTAAAATCGTAGAGCGGGAGACAAAAACGAAAGCGTACTCCAAAGAGGGACTCGGCCTTGCTCAGAAAGTAGACCCTGCACAAAAAGAAAAAGAAGAGGTTGGACAGTGGCTCACGGTAAGAACATCAACCAGTGTGAACTATTCTTGACTATTCTCAACACATGCTACTCATGTTATTTATGTAGTTTAACTAGGTGTGACACAGCATGGGCAGCACTGTTTGACATGTTAATTCTGTTATTTTTTTTATCTCTCCACTATTTCTATCATACAGGCAACGATAGACATGTTAAACATGCAGGTGGACCAGTTTGAGAGTGAGGTAGAATCACTCTCAGCCCAGGCAAGGAAAAAGAAAGGAGATAAAGAGGTCAGTTCCCCTCTTTTTGCATCACTTTATTAATGCAGGCAGCAGTCCAACACAGATGGAGGAGGTGGGGTTGGCTTGTTAAGGACTGCACCTCTCCTGTTGTTTCTTTTAAAAGGCTGAGTGGCCGGAAGGTCATACTTTTGAATATATTTTCCTGCAAATGCCTGAAAAGGACACGCTGTATTTTCTCTAGACACACTGCCAGTCTCGCAAAACACACAAATAGGAAAGAGTTTTTTATACAAATTCTCCAGCTTGCAGAATATGTTGAAGGGCCAATATCCTACATTTTATTCCTGAGGTCCACTTATGATGTTAGTTTGGGTTTGCGTAACAAACAGTTGTAATTCATTTTAATATGACCGATTTCTAACCTCTCTTTATCCTCAGAATTAAACAGGCTGTTTTTGTTAAGGTGCCTCTAAGATTGATATACACTATTTGGACACCCCTTCTAGTTGTCAAGGTCAGGTGTTTCAGCCACATTCATTGCTAACTGGTATATAAAATCAAGCACATAGCCATGCAGTCTCCACAGACAAACATTGGCAGTAGAATGTCCTGAAGACCTCAGTGACTTTTAATGTGGCACTGTCATAGGATGCCATCTTTGCCACAAGTAAAATTTCTGCCTGGCTGGATCTGTCCCGTTCAACTGTAAGTGCTGTTAATGTGAAATGGACGTATCTATGAGCAACAGCTCAGCCGCAAAGCACTGAACTGCCTCTGGAGGCAAAATAAGTACAACAACTATGCATCAGAAGATTCATGAAATGAATTTCTGTGGCCGAGCAACTGCACTATGCGTAACTGCATAGCATCAGCCGTAAAATTTGGAGGAGGAGGGATAATGATCTGGGCTGTTTTTCAGGATTTGGGCTAGACCCCTTAATTCCAGTGAAGGGTAATGCTAGTGCTACAGCATACAAAGACATTTCTGACAATTAAATGCTTTTGACTTTGTGGCAGAAGTTTGGGGAACGCCCTTTCCTTGTTTCAGCATGACTGTACTCTTGTGCACAAAGCAAGGTGTTGTAAAGGAACTCCAGTGGCCTGAACAGAGCCATGACCTAAACCCACTGAAACCTTTGGGATGGATTGAACTGTCAGTTGTCAGCCAGGCCTTCACTTCCAGTGCCTGATCTTACAAATGCTCTTTTGACTGAATGGGCACAAATTTGCACAGACAGGTGTATGCTGAACAGGCATGTATATGTATATTTGTTGCTTTTTGTCACATCACGAATAACACTGATTTCAAGCTGGGCTCATTTTGCAGCTCAGTTTACATATATGGCCTGTATGGACTGGAGAGTGAACATACCTTTTGCAAATGTAACAATATTTACGTACTCTATCAAACAGTTGTTTCAAAAAAGAGAGGTTTTTCAGTTTTCCATGATATGGGCCCTTTAAAATTCTTGTGTAACAGCGCTAACACAGTGGTTCTCAGACTGAAGATAATTTTTAACAAGATAGTTCTCAGGGAAAAAAAAAATAGTACATAGACCTGTATATTGTTTGCAGTGGTGTATCATATCATGTTATATGGTTACTGCTGTCATCACATGACTTTACTTCACTTTACATTCTGTAATTCGGTGCTATTTCAAGCCAGATTTGTGTTTTGTTTTTTTTTTCTAACATTTGATCCTGAATGCTGATAATGGGTTTCAGATTGTTGCCATCTCTACTGCACATTTAAAATCTATTTTTTTTCCCCCTCCCTACTCTTTAGAAACAGGACCGGCTAGAGGAGTTAAAGAGGTTGATAGAGCGGCACCGCTACCATATCCGTATGCTGGAGACCATTCTGAGAATGCTGGACAATGACTCGGTACAAGTAGAGGCAGTCCGCAAGATCAAAGACGATGTGGAGTACTATCTAGATTCCTCTCAGGATCCTGACTTTGAAGAGAACGAGTTCCTCTACGATGACCTGGATCTGGAGGATATACGTAAGTATTGCTCTGTCTGGCTCTAGACAGTATTTGTCTGGTATCAGATAAATTGCCTCCATATATTATCAGCATCAATGAGCCAGTATTCATGCTTGCCTCAGAATCCAGAGTGGTGACTTCCAGTCCAAATTACGTGTTGTGAACACACACAAAGACAGTACACAAACTTGACTTCTGGAGCTGGGGCTCACTTTTTTCATGTCCCATCAAGAAATTCTCACTGATATGATGGCAGGCAGCTGTTTGCTAGGGATGTGCAGGTGCTAGTATTCAAATAATGAAATCATTATTCATGTATAAGTTACTTTGCATCGCAGAAAATCAAGGAGACGATATGTAAGCCAACAGTTCAGTGAAACGCTATATTTGCTCATATTTAAAATTAAGTATAGTACATTTATACTTAGCTCAGCGCCTTAACATGAGCACGTTTCGAGGGATGTATTGTTAAGGACATCATTAATAAGAAGGCAGAGTATGTGTAGTTGTAACTACACTAACAACTCTAGCTGGCACCAAAAACAATGACAGGATATGTATTTGTTCTCAGTGTTACCTTGACCATTTTGGCGTATCATATCCTGAAAAACCTTTCATTACCATCTACCGCTACACCAGGTAGTTCTTATTGCCTTAGCTTGTTCAAGGCATGTTTGTCAAGCACAGTGACCAAAGGATTTCCCTTGGACATTTTTAAGCAATATGCCTTGTTTTCAAATATAGACCTCTGTAAGGTTTTATTTCTTGTTTTGTTTTTACCCTGCTACAACCAGCTTACTGTGTTTTATATATAAACCTCAATTCCAACAAAGGTAGGACAATATATGAAGTGAAAACAGAAATGAGTGATTTGTAAATCCACTTTTATCTGTATTTAAATAAAAAAAACAATATAAAAGAAAAGATTTTATGTTGTAACTTCATTGTTTTTTGTAAATATATGCTTATTCCAAAACTGAAGCCTGTAAGACATTCCAAAATGGGGAAATCTGGAGAAAAAGGACCACAAATGAATGCCTGTGAAACTTTGATCTCTCAGAAGGAACTGCATTTAAAACAGGCATGGTTCTGTGATGAGTATCACCACATAAGTCTGTCCATACTTATTTCAGCATGACAACACCGAGCTACAGTCTGCACGTTTTACAACAGCGTCACAGAGGGTGCGGGTGCAAGGCTGGCCTGCCTGCAATCCAGACCTGTCTCCTTCTATAATAGACAAATGACAAAAAAAAAAATTGGTGTCTTCAGTTCCCATATGATTAATTGTTCTAAGATGCTCCTTTTGGAACATCACATTTGGAATGCCTACCACTAGTTCTCATCTTCTGTATATCTAATTTTTTCCTGTATTTCCTCCTAAAACTTTTTAGCCCAAACGTTGGTTGCCACGTCTCCGCCAGCTCACACGGAGGATGAAACCTTCCAGCACTCCAGTTCCACACCGACCTCCACAACCTCATCGTCTCCCATCCCCCCATCCCCAGCTACTTGCACTACGGTGAGCACTTTCATATTCCAGCTTGAGTACCCCGTGCACTTTTATCCATCAAAAAGATGAACTTTCTGGGGGCATTTTCAGACTAGTTATTTTAATGTTTTTTTTCCCTCTCACTTTATTTATTTAAATTTATTAATTAATTAATTTTTTCCTCTACCCTGGAGAATTCGGAGGATGACAAGAAGCGAGGACGTTCCACTGACAGTGAATTCAGCCAGGTAATTAAATGGAAAAAAAAATCCTATTCAACTGGGATATTTTAGATGGGACATGATGGATTTACTCAGGCAAAGTGCGCACATAAGAAAGCTGAAGAAAATAATAGGTGATGAGGGAGCAGTCATGAAATACAAGTAGCTGCCAGGAGAGGAGGTCTTCGATCTGCACACCAATCATTCCATTAAAGCACATGTGTCAGGATCCAGTCCTTGCGGGCCAAAACACTGCAGACTTCAGCACACTGAATCATTATTCATACACACTGAATCATTATAGCTCATCAGCTAATTAGCATGGCCTTCATGAACTGAATTCAGAGTGTTAGATGAGGGTATACGCTAATCTCCACAGCACTTTGGCCCAGAAGGTCCCCAGTTTGACATGCCTACTTTAAAATAAAAATTATGTAACATGTCAATGTTACAATATATTTGCATAAATTATAAATGTTACAATTTTTAAACCTTTTATTATATATTTCAGCGAAATCATTCCTGAGTAGAGTTTTCATACTAAGTAATGTTGTTTTTGCTTTTTTCCACCTTAAGTCTCCTGTGAAGAATGGCAACCCATCATCTCTCTCCTCCTCGTCCTCATCGTCATCCTCATCATCATCTTCATCCTCGGGAGCCTCCTCAACCTCAGTGGTGTCTATGGCAGCCATTGCCAGCAGTGGCGGATCAGCGATCGGGGGCAACAGCCTCTTGGGCAGCATGGGTGGCCTCCTTCAGAACTCTTGCAGCTACAGTTCTGCCATCCAGCAGCAAAGCCAGCAGAGCCAGCAGCAGCACCAGCCTAAAAACACCATCAACTCCCAGTCTAGTGCTGCCACCACCAACTCTAACAGTGTCCTCCTACCCACCCCCACCTCTGCTTCCTCCCCACCCAACACCAGCACACCAAGCTGCCAGGTGCAGCCTCCGCTGGGGCCTACTTCAGTCTCCAATCTGGGCCACAACCTGGGCTTGGGCTTGGGCTTGGGGAAGAGTGCCGTCACGGCAACAAGTGGTGCTAGTCAAATCCCAAGCCTTGGCCTTTCAGGGATGCCAGCATCCATGAACAGCATGGCGGGGCTCTTGCGAGGCTCCACCCCAGCACCTTACGCTCAGGCCGCCGCCTCGGGCACGGTGGCCAGCGGCTTACCGGGGTCCGTTGGGGCGAATGCCAGCAGCACAAACTCTAGTGGAACAGTACCCTCTGTGGGAGCCAATGGAAGTGTCACTTCCGTGGGTCTGTTAGGCCCAGCACCTGGTGTTACGGGGGTCAGCAGTGGGATATTAGGTCTTGGGTCCACGCAGACTGCTGTGCAGCCTTCCCCCCTGGTGGTACCCAGCCCTGTGGGAGGGGCCCTGACGCAGGGGAGCAGCGTGGGCGTTATCGGGAGCAATGGCGGAAACTCTGGGTCAGGAAGTACAGCAAGTATGGGAAGTGCTGGGCTCCCACGGCCACCTAGTGGACAAAAACAGAATGGCGGCACAAGTGAGTCAACCGTCATGTCGTTTTTACACAGTTATAGGTGGAAATAGTCCTGAAAATCCCTACTCATTAAAGCTCATTAAACATATCTCAAGTATTTGCGGAGTTACTTATAGGGGAGTGGTTGTCAAACTGGTCCTCATGTTTTTCCATTTTCCATGTTTGTGTGATTTTATGGTCCAAAAAAGTTATTCATCCTCATTTTTGCGTGACCATTTTCCCACCTTTCTCTGTCCCTTAGAATTAACAGGCTCCTATTGTTACTGTGCATTTGAGACTGATATATGTAAATGTTTTCTGTTATGGTTGGCTGCCCTATATTGTACCTCATTCAAGCCTCATTCAGTCTATGACATCGCCAATAGAACTTGCACTATAGAACAACAGAACATTTTTAAATATCGCTGTTAAATGTTTACTAAAGGCAACTCGTATTTATCATCCAGCTTACAGTGCCGTAGTAGCAGATAGCACATCAGACTCCGCCCTCAACAGTGCCAGCCAATCACAAAACAGCCAAGCCTCATCTTTAAATTCCACAGCCAGTCTGCCGTAAGTATCACCTCTTTGTCGTCTAAGTTTGCACACTGTTAGAGCCCGGCACTGCCTGCTGTGTGGGGTGCGGGGTGTAGGTTGTGTGCTACAGCAACTGCAAGATCTCCATTTTCTGTCTCTGATTTCATGATTTAGAGGGGGAATGTGGTTAGATCCTGCAACACACTGGCACGATTTCTCAGTTTCATTGTAAAATGTGCATTGAATTTTTAGATAGTTAAACAGAACAGCTTGTGTTCAGAACTACAGTGACCAGTGCGTGTCTTTTTTCACTCACAGTAAAGATAGTGGGTCCAGTCTTTTGGGGGCAATGACTCTCCCTCCCAGTTCACCCTCGCCCTCATACAGTGAGAGTAAACCCAGTGGAGGCAGCCTGCTCAATGGGCCTCACTCTTACACACCGGCTGCCGATGTCATTAAGGTAAGAAGATTGAAGTGAAAAATGGCGTCACTTGAATTACCGAGTTAATTATTGATTTGATTTGGTGATGTTAACTAGGCCCTGACCGATTATGAAACTTTTGTTACCAGTAGTGATTTTAAGAATTCTAATATATTGTTATATTGGTCAAAATAATTTTTTAATCAAAAATTCACCAGAGTCCAATATTTTAGTTAAATGGTGCTGTACTGAAGTAAAACAGTTCAATAACTCAAGAGCGGTACCCAAAAATGTAGTTATTTTTTCTAAATGGTTGTTTAGTGAAGTGGCCAGTTGACCAAAAGACGGAGATGGGGACTGGAGTCAGTAACTCGGGTCGCATGTTGACCGACTCATGGCTTAACTCGGACGAGCTTTTGACTGACTCGCGACTCTACTCTGACCAGCCTTTGATTGACTTGCAACTTTAGCGACTACACTAAAGACTTTTTGTGTAAAAAAATAAATAAATAAAAAAAAAGCTCGTGCAAACCATGGCACAGTTAATAAAACTTTTAGTTGCATGTTTGCCTATCAATTTTAGTGCGATGCCGTTCTCTTATCAATTTTGCTCTAATGCCATTCTCGCGTAGCTCGCAGCCATGTCTGATTTAATATGGCTTTCTGGCAATCTAGTCTAGTCAAGTTAATGTGTTTGTTTTTAATAAGTTACAGAACTCCTTCGTTTTGCTAAATTGTTAATAGCAGGTGAAGACCTTGACTGTGTGATTGGTCCCCTTTAAATAACTTTTAGTCATCCATTAGTTATCGTCCTATCAATCTTCAAGAAGTGTGTTCCTGCAGAGCATTTATATTTGAAATGGTTGTAAGGGTCTTTTCTCCTTCATCAGCCCCAGGAGTCACTTAGTACCCTGAAATCAATGGCAGAGAGGGCAGCTCAGGGCACAGGTTTAGAGGGAGAACTCTCTGCACTACATCTAACTGGAGGTGAATATTCAATTTAAACATATGCACAAGCCTCTCTACTAGTTATTAATAGAGTTTATTTAAAATTATCTTTTGGGCTCTTTCTGATTTGCTCTCTGTTTCTTTTTCGCTCTCTTTCGCTGCCTCCCTCACTTTCTCCCTCTCTCTAGATATCTTCCCCAGCTCTACAGCCCCTTCTGGTCCCTCAGCGGCCCCTCAGCCTTCTCTGTCGGAGGTGAACATCCCTCCATCACTGGGGGTCTGTCCCCTGGGTCCTGTCCCCCTCTCCAAAGAACAGCTCTACCAGCAAGCCATGCAGGAGTCAGCCTGGACACACATGCCCCACCCGTCCGACTCAGAGAGGATCAGGTACCCACACAGATCACCTCTCTGCCTAAGAAAAGGGAGAGTCTCTGTCTCTCACATTCACACATACACTATATGGCCAGAGGTATGTTGACGACACTCCTAATTATCGAGTTCTTCATTGCTAACAGGTATATTTAATTGAGTACACAGCCATGCAATTTCAATGGACAAACATAGGTCATAGGTCATAGAAATTTCTGCCCTGCTAGATCTGCCCTGGTCAACTGTAAGTGCTATTGAGATGTTCATCAAGCTCATACAGGTGTGATAGTCAAGTGTCCACATGCTTTAGGCCATGTAGTGAACATATACATCAGGAAGTATTTTGAGGGACAGGTACAGCCTTTTGGCATGATCTTTATCAGTTTCATATAATCTTCAGTGTTTCTTCGTGGCTCTTTGTGATGAACACTTGTTTCCTTTGGCCTCAGTGTGAGAACGTGTATGACAGGTTGTATTCAGAGACAATGCTTTTACCACACTTTCTTTGTCTTTCTCCCACTCACAGGCAATACTTGATGAGGAACCCCTGTCCCACATTGCCTTTCCACCACCAGGTGCCGCCACCACACTCGGACTCTGTGGAGTTCTACCAGAGGCTGTCCACGGAGACCCTCTTCTTCATCTTCTATTACCTAGAGGTATGTGTGCCCATGTCCTTCTGAAGTTGCTACTTTAGACATACCGGGCGAATAAGTTACGCATTGTTTGGTAACCAGTATGTCTCCTTTCCTGACCTTAGGGCACAAAGGCCCAGTATCTGGCAGCCAAAGCCTTGAAAAAACAGTCATGGAGGTTCCATACAAAGTATATGATGTGGTTCCAGAGGCACGAAGAGCCTAAGACCATCACTGACGAGTTTGAGCAGGTGAGACCCAGTGCTTTATAAAGTGTGTAAACTAGAAGTAGGGCTGTCATTGTCAGTTAGGTTAGTATTCAAGTAATTAATTGTTTTCATGATTAATTGACTAATCTAGTGAAGAGAAACGAATGTGAATCAACAGTAACAAACCATATATGTAAAAGTCAAAATAAATTGTGTCAAAACTAAGCATTGGCAATTCATTGAGAAGGTAAATTTCATTCACTCATTTAAGCACTTGCTGTTTCTGCTGTTTATTCAGCTTTTATCTTTTAATCACTTGTTGTTTCGATCAGTGTGTGAAATACTCTGTGGTATTCAGGCGTCACATGTTGACTGGCTACTCTAGCTGGCTGCTAACTCACTCGCCATAGCTGATGCTTCACTGGCAACAAAATGTTTGGTTTAACAGTTCATCTTTTGGAAATGTTCTTTTCTAGTTTGGTAATGTGGTCTTCTATACTTTAATTGAGATCTTCTATACTTTAACTGAGATCTTAGAGTTTATTTTTACACATCTCTTGTCTTCGGTTTGAGAAATGACTAACAATTCTCTCTTTCCACCAAACTCTTGGGAAATTGGGCAAGTTTTTAGATTGACAAATATGCCACAGCATATTGCAAAGTTTTTTTAAAAGGTATTCCAGGCATAGTTACAGCTGCTAGGTTATACCAATTTAATTGATTTTGAGACATTCAGGGGTCCAAGAGGCTAATTAGGACCTTGGGACTTTAATGAGTGCCTTTGTCTCAGTGCAGTTTTTGCATTTATCTAAAAGACATAATCAAACAAGACCAAAATGTTGTTGATTTTTGTTTAGTTTGTGCCGTACTGTGATCACTCAGTTCAGTTGAGTAATTGTGTCATCCTTGTATCATAGTATAAAGAATTACTGGCAGGCAGGTCTCTGACAATTTTTATAATAAAACATAGATAAAACTTGAAATTAATTTCATTTTTAGAGAATTTTCCCTTTTTCTCCTAACTACAAGGATACTAAATTCCGCAAAGGAATTTTATGACTTAGTGTACATTTTCAGTGCTGGCTCAGAATTCTGTACAAAACTTGCACACCAAGCTGTGTGGCTGAAATCAGAAGTAGAAGCTTGTTAAAGCTGCACTATGTAATATGTTTTGTTAAAACTAGTAGCGTTACTGATTCTGTAGAAGAAGAAAAAAAAACATGCTAAAATATGTTGCCCATGTGCTGCTGTGAGTCATCCTGTAAGACCTGACACAGTAAATTAAAAATCAGAGGAGTCTAGTCAGATTTTGCAAGAGTTTTTTTAGTGAAGTAATCCATATACGTCACAAAAATTAACAAAAAATGACTCCCAGGGCAGAAAAAGGCACTCCATCTTTGAAAACAAAGAATAAAAGGCTTTTAATACCATAGTTGATGCATTGTGGGTTGCTCAGGCCTTCATTAAGGGCACAACATGAATGTAAATGTGTATTTTGTCTCCAAGATAACTATTACAAAATGGAAGGAAAATATCTGCCCCTTTACATTTGCACATTGGGATGTGTGTAATGCTGATACTGGCTTGGGTCTATGTATAGTCTGTGTAACTAGCAAAATCAGCAAGCAAATAATGAAGCCTGGGCTTGGAGTTGCATCAGTCACTGCTGTAGGATAGAAACGATGTACATTTCTAATCAAATGTTCAGACACACTTTATTGAATGTATGTTTTTTGTAATCTTAAAGATGTTTTTATCTGCAAGTTTATGCTTAAATGCTTGAAAATGTTACCCTTATCAAATATAAAGTGCAGAATGTGTTTGAAATTATTTGTTGCAGTTTTCAGCAGGCAGCAAGGTCTCAGCATGTGTATCTTTTGAAGTCCTTCTAGAATAGCATCCCAAGTGTGTCCTCATGAATCTGTTGAAGGCAAAAACTACATATAAGAATCTAAAATTTAAGATAATGTAATTTTTTATGGTCACTGCTAGATTTTGCAAATTTTGCAATTTGTTTTGACCGGTAACTGAGTCATTAGTTGGTCATTAATTGTTAACCGGCAAGCCTAAAATCAAGGCAGTGACCCATTTAAATATCAGTTGTAAAACTGATTCCAAGTTCTCAAATCTAACCGACTGAGCCAGGTTCGAAGCCACTGTAAAATATGTGATATACGCACACTTATGATTGGCAGTCAGCTGAATTCTGTTTCAATGCATGGAGATCTTAAAGTTTTCTCTTTATGGATCATGTAACGTAGTGGGGCCAGGCATCAGCCTGTATATTCAGTAACGGGATTGAAACTGTATTTGTTGAAACATACCCTACATAAGAACCTGTTTTGTTTAAGCTGAGCAGCTGACAGCTATATGGTCATGATTATATGACCAAAAGCTGTTGACAAAATGACAAGAATATAGAATGTTCAGCAGCTTCTCATCGTGTATTCCAAAGTTCTGAAGTCACGTTTACCCTCATTACTAGCCAAAATTAAAACATGCATAGACACCATGGCTGGGACACCAGCTTTGGCTCAGTGTATTTTAGTAGCTTTCGAAAGCTGTCGGCAACCACCACATCCTTCTCTGATTGACTTCTTCACACTATCATGCATCACACTTTCTCACACTTCGGCTTATCACTTGCGAATGTTTGCTTTCAATGTGATACATTGTAGTAGCACTTCAGAAGTGATTCCTTATTTATTTATATTTATTTTTAAAGAGTTGTCTAGTGGAACCAATTGCCTATTGTACCCTCATGCCTGTGATTAACTGTTCCTCAGCTTGAATGTTAACCTTGCTCATTCAAATAGGAGCTGTTCTTTATTAGAAATGAAATAAAATTAACCTAATTTTTTTTGTAACAGTTAGCATCAATTGAGCAATTCCCTATCCCCAGCCACTGCATAATTTAATATGAATTTAATGTCACTTTGATACTAAAATGAGTAGAATTGGATGAACCAATATTTTGTCAATGAAAACATCACATAGAAGACAATTTGTCTGCAGCAGCTACATTAACCATGTAGCTGAAAACTGAATTTTGATGGCTGGTATTTGTAAAAGAACACATGTATAGGCACCTCAGAGTGTATTTCCTCTCATTTGTTATCAATCATGTAGCATACAGATACTGCCTTCTCAGACAGCTAAGTACTTACGTAACGTACACCGAGATATTTCTTGCTGAATTAAGTGGCCGTTGGTTTTGGACATTTCAGGCAAAACTTTGGACTTTTTGGCAAAGTTGGAGTTTCAGAAGACAGATTGGAAAGAAGTCTTACAGCTGTCTGAGGCCAAGCGCAAATCAAGGTTCAAAAGTTCAAGTCCAAAGACAGGGAAAAAAGATTTCTATGAAGGTCATCTGATGTTAACTTGCTGGAGCAAAACACCATCTGTCACTGATCTTGGAGTCGCATCATTAGTATATATGTGATGTCAGTGACTGATTCATTTGTATGTTTGTTAAATACAAAGAGGAGTTGGCCTTGTATTCAGAGATGTCCTTTACCTTAACACAGTTTCATGTCCATAGCTCTAGAGCAACGTCATAGAAATCAAGGGCAACCACTGAAGCATGAAAATAAAGCCCTGAAGCCCATCATTTTAACCTTTTAACTAAACAGCATATGATGCACTTTCCTTGTTCCTGAAATGGTACACAAGCCTAATATTCTCAAGTTTATACAAACCTTCCACTGCAGTAACTGGTTTGTTTTAATAGTGATGCTTTTTTGTTTTCTAAGATGTTCTACGTTTTTTTATTTAGTATATTAACTAAACTATATTATATTAACTATATAATAAACTATACTATACTTAATGAATACTTATGATGCCCATTACGGATCACAGTATTTTGACAGAGATGATGCACGTTTAAAAATATGCCATCAAAACCCTGAGCATTGATTTTTATTTAACGTTTCACATACAGCATTGCACTAAATCAGTTTAAACAGGACTAAATATGTTCGCTAAGCCTACAGTGTAAAGTGAAACTAACTGATCTTTAAAAAGGACCAGGTAACCATCTCAGGTTTCAGTGTATACAGTGTATTGTGTCTGTAGAGGTTTGTCTTATACAATGATGTGTGTAAAACAATGTAGTAATTGGGTATTTTTTTAAATACATCATTAACAGTTTGGTTAAATGATAAGTGTGGAAACCTAGAGATGCGCCGGCACTACTTTTTCCCTCCCTATCTATACCGATACTAACTCTATCTAAACTAACTCGCATGTAAGTCCAGATATTTATACAGTTATATTTTTTAAATATTTTATTTTGGTCAAATTAATGTTCTGCATTACAAATAAAACACACTCAGCTTGTCTAGATGGCATTTACTTGTTGGATTATATTTATTATATGCTTAAGAAAACATTTGTTTATTTACTGTATCTATTTAGTATTTACAATTATATAATTAGAAATCAGGACCATGTTTGACAACTTATGTAAAATATTGTTATTGTGAACAGTTAAAAACAGAACTGAACAGTATACAGATAAACCTTTGGTGTCTACACATCAGCACACAGCAGCTTCTCTGGCTCAAAAGCTGAGCTGAAAGTTGTTTCACATCCAAATATCTCAGGTCATTTGCCTCATACGTGCGTCTTGTTCCCTCACACTGCATCTCTGAGCGTCAGTTCAGTAAATATCATGGACATTCATGTCAGCGACTTGCAGTGTTTTTTCTGGTTTAGTTGAAACAACTAGGGCCGCGAGACCCCACTGCTGAATGATACAGCTGACCGACGGAGGCGCACCACAGGCGGGGCTAGTGGGCTGCTATGATAAAGGCTAAATCAAGGCTAAATGCTATCATTAGCGGTTCCTTCAGCTCTCTCAGTAGTATTAACTCAGTCTGTAAGTGAGCACTCGAGTAGGTAAGTAGTCAGTGAGCAGACGAGTGGTTACTAATAGAAGCAGCTCATCCGTTCAGATTGTGTTGGCTCCGTTAGTGTGTTTTTCTCACTAGATGCTTTTGTTACAGATACTGCCATTAACATTTTTACTGCTTCATGTCAGCCCACGTGTTGTTAAGTTCTGTCTACTGGCGCGCACATGCGCGTCAGAAATTGCTTTGTGGTATCGGTCACTGATGCCGATACTGCGTTTAAGTGGCAATATCGGTACCGATACCATTACACTATCGGTATTGGTGCAACACTATTGTTTTTGTTTTGTTTTCATCTGTGGTGGGTAGTATCACTTCCTTTTTTCATGTAACTTGCAATGGAATGAATCTAGAACTGCGCAGAATAACCTTACAACAGTCAGTTGTTGGCAAATTCTGTATTAATACTTTTTCTTTCTTGTGCCTTAGGGGACCTACATTTACTTTGACTATGAGAAATGGGGCCAGAGGAAAAAGGAAGGATTCACGTTTGAGTACAGGTACCTCGAGGACCGGGACCTCCAGTGACAGACGGACAATACGAACTGCAGACTACTGTCGACATTCCTGGACTGAATCCACACTCTCACACACGCTGGTGGGGTGACTCAGATGCTTTTGCGAGGCTGTTTTCTGTCTCGTTGGTGCATATTGCCTTCAGAGCTTTTCCCACTACCTACAAACTCCACTTGCCCAATACAAACCCAGTCCTTCTTTTTGAAATGTCCACTCTCTCACCTTTTAATTTGAACACTCATTGCTCGTCACTTTGTTTTGGCACCTATACATTGAAAAAGACATCACCGTACATTCTTGAGCCAAAGAGAAATAAGCCTACAAAATGTAGTCCAACGAAGCAAACACCAGACAAAACAGTAAGATAGCGTTACTGATAGCATTATTAGGGACATGCTGTGTACAAGTCGTTGAAAAATATCAGAGTTTTAGCACAACAAAATAATGAGTTGTGGGAGACCAAATCCAACCCATTTACTTGTACCTGCTATTGTTTTGAAGCTGGGTGAACTGGACTGGCCTGTCTTTGATTATTACCATCAACAGTGACAACAGTGCCATTTTCTCCCATTACTGTAACATACTCTCGAGCATTTTTAACAAAATGAGTTTTTAAAAAATATGTTGACTAGAATCTCATATCACATACTTATGTTCGAGAGCAGTCACAGTCCCACTGTAATTGTTAATATCTGCTCGACAGATGATGGTACTGTCCTCCTTAGTGTAGAACGAGTGAGATGGAACAGAAAGGAACCACACCAGCACTAAAAACTTTCTCTTAGGTTTGTTTACATTTGTCAGAAGCAGTAAAGAGCAGCTCACTCAAATTGGACATGTAATTAATCAGAAGGGCAGAGAAAAAGGTAGTACAGCTGTAATTATTCTGAATTACACTTCCATGATAGTGTGTGAGGACCGTGTAAAGCCATTATTTCGGCTTACAAAGGGAATACATATTTTGAGCATCAGTGGGCGTCCTCTGGTCAGTATGGGTACAATTGGTGCTCTCGCCAGGACATTAAGCAAATAGACAGGTTGTCCAATGCTAAATACTGAATTGATTCCTTCAAGGCCCCACTACATTCACCTTATCTGCCAGCAATTCATTTAATTTCACAAAGCATCTCAACTGTGACATTTCCCAGTGTTTGGAGTGCCATCTCAAATGTTTTATCTTTTTATTCATGCAGACTATCAGGACAGCGTAGATATCTGGAAATTATGAATTTCTTTTAAATCCGCTGAGATGTGGTGTCTTCATACCCAGATGACAAGTGGCCATGCACCTGTGTAGGTTTTTTTTTCTGTTACGTTTACCTTTTGTGGCGAGCGTACTGTATGGAAGAGAACTGAAATGTGAATTATATTTTTTTTTCCTAACTGGAAAAAGTGATGTACAGAACATTCTTCCACCTCCTGTCTTTTTTCCCCCCATTTTGAACTGAACAGCATGGAAAATGACACTTGCAGAGTGGACTGGAGTTAAAAAAACATTACACACAAAGTTACAATGAAAATAAAGGATTGTAAAATATTAATAAAGAAATTACTTTTCAAAAAAAAATGTTTCTAGATTTTCTTTGGTATTGTATAAAGAAAGTGGACAAACTATGGCTGCGTTTTGAATTTTCTCTTTATAGTTTAAATTCCAAACGTAAGAGTGATCCTTAAAGGGTCTTTCAAAACGCGGCCATAGTTTGTCCACTTTCTTTATACGATTGATTTGTATAAAGAATTGATGATTTCTGTTCAGTTAAAAAACAAACAAAAAAAATGAACAAAAAATGAATAAACTTAAATCTCTAGTTTGGTATGTTATTCTGTACTCACAAATTCCAAAAAGACAGCATGCTGTTTCAGCCAAAAAAAAAAAAATGTTCCATTTTAGTTTTGCATTGTTGGAGCAAGGCTAATACAGCTAACAAGTAATGGCAGCTTTGAACTGCCCTACTAAAACATCTCAAAATTGGCTCAGTGCTGAGTTTTAAGGTTTATAAAATAGACTTGCTTAAGAGATTTATGGCTCACTGTTAAATGTAAAAATAGACACGTGCCATATAGCTACAAACTGTAGGAGCATCTATAATGCAGCGTGCATTCCGTCTGTTCTTTTGGCCATTTTAATAGAGAACTATGTTATACTATGTCCAAAAAGTCTGTTTCACCATGATAGTAGATTTTTCACTTTGTTTATGGCTGTTTAGAGTACAGAAAAACATGAAATTATTAATATATTACAGCCCTCAAGTGTGAGACCTGAGCCCATATTCCTAAAGCCTCTCAGTGCTAAACTATGATCTGCACCTAACAGTAAGGTCTTTGTAAATAGAGAGGAATCTGATCCTAGATCAGCACATTTATTCTGAGAAGCCTTATGAATACGAGCACAGAGCCTCATCCCAGTTAAGAACACAAAAGCCTCCTTCACGTCCTCTAGCCACTTGGTAAAAGCTGGGGTTTGGGCTTAACAATTGTGTGTCTGTGTCTTTATTATGCTACTGTTTCTTATTCCTTACACTTCCTTTCAATTTTCAGTGGTAGCAGATTTTTATAGCACTTTAACATTCTGGAGATGTTACTTTTGTCAACATAGATTAATCAAATGGAGAAAGGTTGGGGAAGTGAGTCATTATAAGCCATATATTATATGCTTATATGCTTTTTCTGGATGAAACCTGTGTTTAAATAATGCAATGCAAATAATTTCCATTAATAATGATTAAAATAAATGTATATAGTGCTTTTCTCATAAAGTTCTCAGAACTATTTGTGTGGTTGACAGAAGGGCAAAGCAAAACCCCCATATGACAGCAAAACCTGCAGGACGGTTTAGCTAACACATGCAGTGGTGCATTGTTCTACTGTGTAGTGTTGCTTGTACAAACATGATCTGCATGGAAGAGTCATCAGAAGGAAGCTTATCACAAAATTGAATGTTTGTATATAAGAAGCATGCTAAGTACGCTACAGGAATTTTGGAAGTAAGTGCTGTGGTCTGATGAAGCAAAAATGGAACTCTTTGGCTTCAATTGCCAATTTGAAAATTTTATGATAATTTAATGGTTAAGAGGTAAACAAAGCCATTCAGAGTGGTTTGATGTGAAATGCTTTGTTCTAGAGAAACTTACAAGTCAGAATTGGTCAGAGTGTTGGTGATAGGAACCAGACATCTTAAGTGTTTAATGCATACATAAAGTGTTCATGAATACACAGCCTGATGTCTGAGACATTGATCTATGGTAGTTTTATGATAAAGTTTGGCCTCAAACAAATTTTAATCAATTCATGGTGAAGGAATACATGAAGGGTGTTCAAAGGCAACTGAAGTCCCCAAAGAGATCTTATTTTTCAGGATGATCACTTCTTTACCATCATCATCATTACACACAAAAAATTCAGAAGATAGGTGTAGGTACAATGGAGGTTTTGAGTAGTAAATAAACTGGCTATATTTGTGTTGTAGACATGGCAACCCCTGGTTCCTATCACCACCACTGTAAAGAAATCAGAGTCTATAAGAATCTCCACAAATGAAGCAAACCACTCTGAATGACCTTGTTTGTATCTCAACCACCTAATTATTGCAGACATTTTGAGAGATCAGTGTAACTTTTCTTTAAGCATGGGGTTGATCTAGGGCACAGGAAACATTGCATGGGTAGATGGAGGAACTCTTCTAAATATGAACAAATTCTGGAAGCAAATGTGACAGTTAAAAAAAACTGAAGCTGAAAAGATCCTGGCTTCTACAACAGGACAATGATCCAAAACACACCACAAAATCCACAATATAGTACTTCAAAAAAAGAAAATGAAGCTTTTGGAATGTCTCTCACAGTCCCCTGACTTGAACATAATAGAAAATGCAATACGGCCCAAGAATATCATAAAACTAAAAGCATTCTGCAAAGTAGTGTTGGTGCAAATTCTTAAAACAAGAACAGAAAGATTTCTAGCTGGCTACAGTAGTAGGGTGTCCACATGTTTGGCCATGATTAATACGTTATTAGTTTTATTTCTTTAAAAAAATAAAATGTGAAGTAACTGAGCATTAAAAAATGTCATTTGGCCAGGGTTTGTATTTACATAGTAACAGGAAGAATTATAGTCAAACATAATAGGGCACAAGGAAATGAGGGAACAAAATCTACAATACATAATTATAACAGGAAAGGATGCTCCTCAGAAAATGTCAATGTTGCATACGCATGATATTAAAGGGTAGGGGAAGGTTGGTAGGTTTAGTACTTACGTAAGTATCATCAGTTTAACAGTGAAAATTAACACCATAGGGGCGGATGATTTGACCAAGGGGCTACATGTAAATTATAAAAAGTAGAGGGCCAAGCATTGAACCATGGGGAACACCTTGCAAACAGCATCAACAGCTGATCTGTGCTGTCTTATGGCAACAAAATGATCTCTTAGTAATACAAAAGTTCAACCTGGCTAATAACGCCAACAGCAGAGAGATGAGAGAAGAGCACATCATAGTTTACTGTATGAAACACAGCGCTTAAATCTAAAGTAGAAAATTACTCACTTCACTAGAGTTACTAGCAATAAGATCATCAATTAGAAGGTGATGCACTGAAGGATGCACTGAAAAGCTAATGCACATAGAAGCATCATCAATATGAAGCACCTACTAAACCATCTTTAGTAAAAAAAAAATAAAAAATTATCATTCTGGGACATTCATAAATGAGACAATTAGGGTCTCTGATTTTTTTGCCTGAATCTTTGTTTTGCATTTTTCTGTGAATGTGTGTGTCATACCCATAATTCCATGTGTTCATGTCTGTGTGTTTGTGACGCATTTTGTCCAGGCCAACAGCTGCAGGACTGTTTGACTCATCTGCTCGGTGTGTGTATGTGAGCATGTGTGCTAGCTCAGAGGACTTCTGGCAGGTTCACCATCGAGAAGCTCCCACAGCGACAGGACTGACCTCACCAGTGCCGCCAGAAATGCAGAAGAATTTCTTTCTCTCACACACACAAACCCACCATATCTCCCTGACAGTCTCTCCCTAATATGTCCCTGCAAACTGGACTGCTCATGCCCTGTGTCTTCAAACAGCAGTGTGACATTAGAGTAGAATGCTGTCTCCTACCACCCTTTCTCCTCGTTCCCCCAGAAGTGACAGACAGCCCAGGCTCTTGTAGACTCCACACTGCCCCTAACTCTACAGCTCTGTCATGGAGCCATCCTTTCGCCCTGAGCTGTGACACATTCAGACCTTTCACTAGGGCCAGTATCATGCATACAAAAACAAACCAACAAAAAATTGCCTCACCCATTTCTCATTCTTGGACACCTTAGCTCAGAACACAGACTTGTGCTAGAATCTGGAAGATCTGGCAGGGCCCACGATCAACAACAGGCTGAATAAGTGGTGAGTAGTCTTGGCAGCTGACAAATTGTTCTCTACTGAATCCCTAAAAGGCCATGGATTCTCTTTTTTTAACTGTTTTCCATAATAACAAGTTATTTTCATTTGTTATTTATCTTGTCACGACACAACAAATGTTATCATGACATAACAAATGCTATTTCTATAAAAATTGGGCTTCAATCACCAATATCTTCTTGAGTTTTTTCTTAAATTTGTAAGGTCCTAATAAAAAGTCTACATCAGATTCATGATGTGTTCTTAAACCGCAGAATTGTTTGCACCTTTATGCTCTTGAGTGTGTGTAGATTCTGTTCTTACCTAAGAACAAATCCCAAAGAAGAAAATATTAATGAATGTTAGGATCTTCTTAAAAGCTGCCTAAGTGGGTTATGAGAAAAAAAATTCTTCTTAAGAACAATTGGTAAATGAGGCCCCATATTCTTTATTTAGTGATGATATGAATAACTTGAGCACTGTCGCCTCACAGCAAGAAGGGCCTGGGTTCGATTCCCAGCCGGGCGACCAGGGTCCTTTCTGTGTGGAGTTTGCATGTTCTCCCCGAGTCTGCGTGGATTTCCTCCGGGTACTCCGGTTTCCTCCCATGGTCCAAAGACATGCAGTCAGGCCAACTGGACATGCTAAATTGCCCCTAGGTGTGAGTGTGTGTGTGAGTGTGTATGTCTGTCTGTCTGCCCTGCGATAGACTGGCGACCTGTCCAGGGTGTATCGTGCCTTCCGCCCGATGACAGCTGGGATGGGCTCCAGCACCCCACCGCGACCCAGAAGGATAAGCGGTTTAGATGATGTATGTATGTATGAATAACTTGAGATCTCGAGAAAACATTGTTTTGACTTGATAATGATATAAATATCACAAGATCTAAAGAAAACAAATGTAAATAACCCGTTATCACAAAAAATGGTGTTAAAAAATATCCATGGCCCTTTAAGGCATCTGTAATTCTGTTAACATTTAATTATTACTCTTGGCTCGATATTGGAATTCCAGCCAATAATAATAGTAACCAATAATTTATGGCCCTGTTTTTAGCTTGCACACACTACAAAAGTGCTCATGTGTAGTCATGAGCACTGACTATTTTCCCTTTTTTGTAACACAGCACCTCACAATAGACCTGGGTTTGATTCCCTGTCTAGACAGGAACAGTACTACATTTGTTCACCAAGCCACCGGACTGTTATCAGGCTGTCGGTGATTGTCGTTGGCCAACTATCGGCTGAAGTTTGTGCGGTGTGGTCCTCACTGTTGGCTCTGGCTGGCTCACTGCTGGCTCTTGTCAGTGCTGTTTTAGCAGACTGAGCATGTTATCGGCAGCGAGAAAAAGCTGAGAATCAGTGCACAAAGAGAGAAGGCAAGCAAATGGCACTTTCAAAAGGGCATGCACACAGAAAATAGACAAATTTTTCAGCACCACTGAAAGTAGCAGTTTTATCACTATCCACGGACATTTTAACTTTTGCTATTTGAATGTAAGAATTTTTAAACAAGCAATATTCGAGTGTAGTTTTCACAGCGAAAAAATATTTAATATAAATAAAAACAGACACACGAGCTCCAAAGGTACTGATAACATGCTAATATGAAATAAACGATGGGATACTCACTTGTTTCATGGACATTTTTTACTTTTTGACATATAATAAGCTAAAGATAGTTTACTTTCACTTTCATAGTTCAATTTTAGATTAAACACAGACTTTTGAAGCTTATAAGAAATTCATATTTGTTCTTTGAAAGTTTTAGTTTTACAGATTTACATACTACTGCAGCTCTAACTGCTATAACTGTTCACTTTCACACACTCATGTAGTCTTCGCAGTGTGTTCAAATGCAAATTTTCCGTCCTAATTTTTCCTTGTTGGTTTGGTGTGTCTGGGCTCTAAGAGTCCTTTGGCTAGACTCCTAATGTTATATTCATTTTTGGTTGTGAATGGCTCTGGAAGTATCTGCTAAAAATTGTAAAATTTTACAATAATTGTCTTGTTTGAATTAGCTATGCTTACATAATCAGTGGCCCTTCTTTAGAGTTGTTTCATGCCCACTGCACTTCATATATGGATTGTTGCAGATATGCATAGATACTTACACAGACAGACCCTGGGTGGGGAGAAGAGGGCTTGAGTCCCTGGCCTTTTGCCCTCTTGGTCAGCGTGTACAATAATTAAGTTTTATGTAGCTTCTGTTATTATACAAGATCCATTTCAGAGAGGCAAGACTGACACAGCCTCGGCCTGGTTATAGATCTAAATGGTCGGCCAGGGTCACTGCATCTAGATTTCGCCTCTTCCAACTTAGACCTGGGAGAAATACGCGCACAACCATGCTGCTGGAAAATTCCTGCTGATAAAGCACCACATCTCCAAACCAAACAAAACTATACATAACTTAACACAAGTTGAATATATTGCCTCACAAAGCTGATTTCCTTAAGTGACCACCTGCTTACTCTCTCAGCCCTAGCAGTCAGATAGAGTGGTCGCTAATGTCTCAGCTCTGAACACTGGAGCTTCATCATTGGCTGGTCTCTCTGGCTAAGAGTGTCTGCCATATGCTGCAAATTATATTTCATTCAGCCCCCCCACGAGTCCTGCCCCTCAAAATGTCTGTGCCCAGGCCTGGACTTTGGTGTGAGCTTCTTTTAAAATGAAAAAATAAAATAAATAAATATTCTCGTGTAATCATTATAGGCCCAGAAATTGCATATTATGCACACCTTATTTGAATTGTGTGGATCGACAGAACAAATCAGCGCTACATCATAACAGCATAGAACTTACTTCTGGGTGGATGATGCAGGTAGCTCTGCATTTATACCACAGGATTTAGTGCTGATCCTGAAAGTTATTTAACCAAGATATTAGCAAAAGGCAAGCTTTTTTAAAACTCATCTTCCAGTAAATAACTTCACTATTTTTTATGGTTAATTTTTGTGATAGAATCATGAACATACACCAGCCATATATTTAATTGCATGGCTAATGAAGAAGCATTCAGTTTGTAGGGTTGTTTTTCTACTGCGCAAGAATGGACCCAAACATGAACCAACTAAATTTATGATTCTAGTTCATGGTCTAATTGCTGGAGAGACAGCCTCAACCATTCTGATAACCATTAGGTCACTCTAAAGCAACTCTAAAGGTTAGGTGTCAAACCTAAACACTTAAACGGCCATATTAAAAAATCTTAACTAATCCGTGGGCCAGCTGTGTTTTTTATTTCATTTTTACTTCACATTTTGCCATGAGCCGAACTGGCCATTGATTATTCAAAATATTCCAAAACTGCAACGGCAAAATAGGCATTGAATACCTGAACCCATCAAAATCAGGAGGTAGGTTTTTTAAATTGCCTACTTGCTTTAACTAGACACCTGGCTTCTTTTCTTTTTGCGTAACTGCTGGCCCATAGATTTTTCTTGGGGAGGGGGGCTGGAGTGTACATTATGTTGCAGTGCATGCTGGGGACTGCGGCGCAGCTCATGGTGAAGCTGGCTAATATTAATAGAAAATTAAAATATTTTCGCGGCCGAACAGGATTGTGCCACGGGCCTGACTTGGCCTGCAGGCCTTGTGTTTCACACATGGGCTCTAAAGTGTCTTGCTAGGCTTGCTTGACAGTTAATGTATTGGCTGATATGAAACAATACGATTGTGCACACACACTCACACAAATGACTACACTTACCCAAATACAGTCATTTACATAGAATCGAACAAAGCTTATCTTTTTCTCTGTCAAGTGTGAAAATATGAGCAAATTTACACTTGTTCTGTGGCCGCTAGCATAAATGCTAATAGCTTCTCAGCTTATGACCTTATGTTCAACTATCTACAAAGTAATAATTCCAACGATATCAATCAACACGTCAACATACCGTCCAAGTTTACATTCTTCTGCTCTTGGTAATGTAATAGTGCTTGACAACATCATTTTCATCTGGAAAAGTAGGATTCGCTAAATTGTGGTTGGATTCAGCTGCAACTGTTATCAAAGACAGGATTCCTCAGGGACAGCAGCTCTGCAGAAAACTGGAAAAACGTAAGGAAAATCAATTACTTGGGTACATTTAACATTACAGCCTCAAACACAAAAAGATTTTATCTTTATTTCCAATGTTTTGTCTGATAGGTTTGTATTTATTGTGAATTGTGCCATGAACTGCACTGCTTCCACTCTGACGGTTAGCCACCCGGATGTATGGCCAACCATCATGTTTACAAACATTTTGATTTGGTCAGTTTCTCAGCGCAGCATCTTTCACCACAAAGCTCATCTTGTGAAGAGTGGATTTCTGCTTTATTTTATTTTAAACACCTAGAAAAGAAATGAGAGCGCTGACACCTCACTTCTGTGTGAAATTCATAATTAACTAACCGTTGGAGGTTCGGTTGTCATGGGAACCTCTGTCAGGGCGTTTTTAATGTTTTATTCGACGTTTCCTCCCCCAAAAATGTAAAGCGAATAGTTTGTGCTGCAGGAAAGGCCATCTTCTTATGCCAGCGTTGTCTCCTGTGTCAGCGCTGGAAGTGGACGAAAAATAATAACAAAAACCGTTAGCTTCATTTGGCGCCTTTCAGCTTGTGGTGCGCGCGCGCCCTACCACCAGGACGCGCTCTCAGTGAAATCCCTCGCGGGGATTGGTCGATAATTTCCCGCTTTTAACAAATGAAAAGGCGCGCGAGCGTGTATTTCATCCAACCAATTAAGGTGAAGCGGCCGAAGCGGACCTTTGTGAGAGCAGCCGTTTTGCTCGAGTTTCACTGGAGCGGGGAGGGGAGTCCGTCTGTCTCTCCTTCGGCGAACAGGGGGGCGCGCAGCGAGCTGAGGTGACACACAGAGGGACGGAGCAGATACAGAGACCTGAATTCCGGAGAAACGGATTTCGCCTCTTCGGTTCCGCTGTTCCGGAGGACTGGACCGGGTCGAGCCCAGCTGTTCTCCTCTTTGTTTTTTACGAATCTCTCCCGGACTCTGGGGGAAGATGTCCGTGTGTCTTCGGTCCAAGCACAGAGTGAATAACGTCGCTCGGTGCTGAAGTGACTGGCGAGGAGCCGCTGAGGTAACCAGCAGGTGTGTGTTCAGCGTTAAGCCGTTGGCTCGGTTAACGTTAGCTAACTGCTTTTGACGACGACGTGAATGAGGGGCTGCATTTTTGTGTGGAGACGAATGAGAGGGACGACAGAAAACCAGCGGAGGTCAGTCGGGCTGTTGGTGTGGAGCTGTTCTGTGAGAGTGCGTCTGAACTCAGCTTCGTTTCTGTTCGCCAGATTCTTGTTCGAATTTCCCGTTCCACCTTAAATGTTGCCGCAGTTTCGTTCTGGCGTGTAGGGCGCCTGAATGTAACTGCCGCACCATTTAAGGTGGAACGGGAAATTGGTGAAAGAAGCCAACTTCAGCCTCGTTGTTTGTTCTCTCTCTCTCTCTCTCTCTCTCTCTCTCTCTCTCTCTCTCTCTCTCTCTCTCTCTCTCTCTCTTTCTTTCTTTCTCTCTCTCTCTCTCTCTCTCTCTCTCTCTCTCCAGTGACTCGGTACCACTGCGTTATTTTCCAGCTGAGGGAAGAGAGAGCTCTGTGCGAACGTGCCCCACGTCGTAGCTACGTCGCGTTTTTTGGTTATTGTTAATAATTTATAATCTCCCTTCGCTCCGCAGACCAGCTGTGGACAGTGATGAGCGCTGAAGCTCGCCGCCTGAGGAGCTTTTCCATCGTCGCGACGCCGAGCAACATGGTGACCAGCGTGTGCTGCGCATCCAAGCCCAGCTGCTCCCCGGAATACAGCCCGAGACACGCAGGTGAGTCGCGCGCGCGCGCCTTCATTTTGTCATACTGCAACGCTGGCGGACCCACGTTCACTGCTTGGCGCGCGCCGTGGAAACCAAAGAGATAAATTGGTGATTTTTTTCATTCATTGTTAAGTACCGTTTGACATGTATTTGCCATTCCAGCCGTTAAGACGCTGAGGCATGCTAAGGATACTCTGCGATTAGCACGAGGCTCCATGCGCAGCCTATGTGCATCTTAACGGGCTTGGTTGTGGTGCACAGCGTGCACTCGCGCCGCCTCATGAATGCTAATTTCCTCGCTGCCATGATAGTGCAACGTACAGGCAGTGCTGGGTATTGTGCCATATCATATAGAGCCCTTGCATACGTCCAGCACTGCCACAGTCTCCGAAACCAATCCTCTCCCCAGGTGCTACACATGAGGGTGAGCCACAGCTGATGTCACTGTCACTCACTCTCACACTCAGACTCAAGTTGCCATTATTTCTTACAACAAGGACTTGTTGGACAGCTCAGTGCTGCTGGGGTTTCATTTTGTGCTGTCCGAGGCCTACTGCATTTCTTCCCTCGCCGCTCTCCTTTCACCCCTTTTTACCCCGTTTCGTTCTTCATCCAGCTGCGCCAATGTGTGATGGGCAGCATGTTGGGCCTGACAGCTGCCATCAGCACCTGCGCTGAGAGGAGAACAGGGCTCCGGGAATGCAGAGAGAAGAAAGAAGCGAGTAGACGTATGTTGTCGCTGCCTCATGCGCTTGGCATAAGAAAACAGATGACAAATAGAAATGGATACTTTGTCTATCTTTCCATCCCATCCCTCTCTCTCTTTCTCTCTCTCTCTCTCGCTCTGCTGCAGAGCTATTCTGAGAGAGCAGCTCCTACCCACACACTGACCGAGAATAACAGAGAAAAAGAGAAAGATGAGATGCTGAGTCTATGTTGAGCAATCACAGTGTGGCTTTTGCCGAAACCTACGTGCCTTTAAAGCACATAAAGTGTGTGCAAGTCAAGGAGTGTGTGTGTGCGTCAGCAGGGCATCTGCAGATGCAGGAGCATGTAGGGAATGCTCTGTTCCGTATGTGCACAGATGTAGGCGCTCGCTTTTTCACAGGCTGGGGCTCACAGGGCCCTGTCTCTCCGCTTTACGTCATTAGGCAGGCCAGGCGGTGCCGACGGCGACTGCCACAGCCAGCCACAGCACAGGAGCGGGCAGCTCGGTCTGTGGAGTTCAGTCAGATGGTCAGGAAGAGGGAAAAGAGAGGAACATGCTCTGGGGCTGTCAGGGGCCATTTTTAAAGTGTGTAGCCGAGTGTGTTTTTGCCCTTTTCTCCCCCTCCTTCTCCTGCGAGGGTCGTCAGCCACAAAACCCCCCTCCTCCCTCCATCTCTCAACATGGGTCCCTAGCTGGCCTGCCAACCCCCTACTCCCCACACATCTGTGCCTTTGTCATACCCCCACCCTTCTCTTCATCTCTACACTCTCCTTCCTGAATGCATTGTTGCTGCATCATATCACCAACAACACTTCATTTTAAAGGCGTAGAGCTTTTTAAGCCTACATGATTTCTATCTTTGAGTCCGTGCACTCTTCTGACCCTTTGCTGGATGTTCCTCTTAGCGAGTTGGTGTGTTGCATCAGTCGAGCCAACATGGCTTGTTGTGTAAGTCTGAAGCGTATGCAGTGGCAGAAAACTGTTACTCATCATTAAGATGGCTTTAGCATATGACTCAATATGTGAGACAGCCGAGGTCACACTACCATGTGCTTAAAATATGCCATATGCATATTCAGTGCGCAATTTGCACGTTGTTGATCATGAATGAATGTGAGGATGTTTCATGTTCCTTTGGCAGTTTTTAATAAAGAAACACGGCGCTTAAACCAGGTAAAACACACATTGGTTAGACCTTAAACCAATGTCTACAGAATTGTTTATTGATTTCATTGATTCATTAGCACATGTTTGTAAGGTGATATATTCTGCCTGATGCATACATTGATTTAAATATAGTCACAGCTTTAGAAAATGATTTGTTAAGTTTGGACAACTGCATCAACAAAACAAAGATTCAGTGTACATTAAGGTTAATTAATAACCTTTCTATTTTTGGTCTTAGACAAAACATAATCTGTAACTGGAAAAACGATTTTAACTTCATTTATGCAAGCATTTCATTCACAAGTTCTCTCTATACCAGTACTGATTGCTATCTTTTCAGAAAGTGTTTGAGGTTAAAAGATCCTTGAAGATTTGCCTGGCAAAGATGAAAGAAAGCTGCTGTAGAAAAAGAACAATCGGCTGCGCTTCAAAAATCAGACAAAGTTGAACTTTCTTTACCAGTAAGCTAAATAAGTAGGCCTAATAGTATTAGCGGTGCTCACTGTCTTTACCAATTACAGATGCTCCATGCTTAATTTTTGTGGTTGTTTTTCCATTTTATAGCATTCAGTTTTGGTCACAATGCAACTGGCCATTTTTAACTGTGTCACAGTTAGAGTTCACAGCTATGTTAGGCATAGGCCCTAAAGTAAAGTACATCACAATTGCAATATGTAGCAGCAGAATTACAGTATAATATTTATCCATAATGTGCAGCTCTGTCTATTATATTTCTCTTGAGGCAACTTAATGTAGCTACCTATTGTCACAATACTATACATAATACTATGTATAATTTGTATACATTTTGTTTTTAAAAATACCCATCTGTTAAATATCCTTTTTTATTCTAATCTATTCAAAGCTGAGATAAGGAGTTTATGCATTCTGCGTCAGGAGTTTAAGGAGCGACCGCTGACTTTGCTGTTATTTTGTTTGATTTTCAGTGTCTTGAGCAAAGAGGAATGACTTCCATTGTTTGGTACGTCACAGCAACATGTTGTGCAATATTCTTTAGCAAGTGTAACTACCATATTGAGAAGTTGATATAAAGGATTTGCAAAACATTTGGCTAGAAAAAGATAACTGTGTAGAAATTATGATTACCTCACTGCATCATGAAGCTGAATCAAGCAACCAAACACTGTAGCGCAGGGCTTGCAAGTTCACCTTAACGCCATAGTGATACCATACCAGCTGCAGCTGTGGGCTCGTCACCACCATAACCACTTTATTATTATTTTTCTCTCTTCTTTTGCAAAACATTTAGAACGTTCTGACCAGGATGCATAGTGCAGGACATACACATTAAAAGCACTCTATATCAATATATCAGTATACAAAACGAACTCCAGTTTGTCAGAGTCAGTGCAGCGCTGCATGAAAGCACAGGTATAGAACGTGAGGACAGATGCTACATTTGCAGTTACAATCGCTTTCTTCACCGACTGCTGGCTGCTTTTGGGGCTTATACTAAATTGCAAGCATCTTTAGCTGTCCGTGTATCCAGAGTTGTGGGTTAGTTGTGAACCATAATGAAACACAGATGAGAACAGGCATAATGTTGTTTTAAAAATATAGTTATCTCCTGCTAAAACTTAATATGTGTTTTGAATGTGTTTTTTCCAACCATTGTAATTATTTCCAAGTTGATGTGTATTTGAGTACTGGAGCTTCTCGATTCAGTACTGAAAAATAGTCACTATTATTTTCTCGAAAACTGCTTTCTGTCTGGTTAATGTTTACAAAAATGTAATTTGAAAATGTTTAGCATAAAATGTTATGGAAGTAGGGATTCATTAACTTTATTAATACAAACTAGAATAATACAATTGTACGTTTGTAATTTCATCAATACCACCCAAAAGGTCCCTGATGGTTGTGTGTAATAGCCAACTTGATTAAACCCAGTCTTGTTCTTTGTGCTTTTTTTTTTAGAAAGATAGCTCACTTGCATTTGTCCATCATTGCTGGACTGATCTGTGGGCCCAGAAGAGTGTATTTCTCTTACTGAGTTTCCTCACTTATCCCATCTATTGAAATGTGCACGCCTGCCACAGAACAACCAGTAATACACATAATTTGCCCCAGAGGAGTTTTAAGACGCGTGAATGTAAAACCTTTTAGCGCGTTTCTATAACTGTATAAAAGATGCACTAAGCTTCCTTTATTGGTGGGTGAACTGGGATTTTTTCTAAGCGAGCGCATGAGCTCATTCAAAGCACAATTTGGATCAGTAAGTGGTTGTTATGCATTTGTTTAATCAGAGTAGTGATAAAATGATACTAGGGCTGCCCCAAATAATTCAGGTCTTTGTTTGTTAAGTTGGTATTTGGTTCTTTTTCTTTTTTAAGCCACAGAAACTGTAGCATGATTTTATCAGCAAAACAGTGATTGTTAATATGTGATAATGAAGTATATAAATACATATATATGTGTGTGTGTGTGTGTGTATATATATATATATATATATGTAGCCGGTTTTGTTGCATGCATCATGAATTCATGTCATTTCACCTTCCCTCAAAGCACAACAAACTGAACCGCTTTCCAGGTGGCCGTTGAGGCTAAAAGAGCAGAGATGCCTCAGAAATTGGATGCGTGGGAGCATGTTGAATTATTGGACGATATGAAAAAAGCGTATGTTAAACAAAGGAAGCACAGGTTTGATGAACGTTAATGTTATAAATATGTAAGTATAGCGATCCTCATTAGAGAACCACTACACATTCAGTCCACACTGCCTCTGACTCAGTTCCATCACGTAACTACTTCAGGCAGGAATATTAGCTCTTTTTTCTCTTTTTTTTTAGATTAAACATTTTTACTGCTGTATCAGAAAAGCGTAGCCTTCACACACTGCTTATACAATGCAGGAGCTGCTCTGAAACTGCAACACCAACAAAATCATCACATTTAGGTAAATTATATTTCAGTGTTTGCCACAGGTCTGAAACAAACCTGGCTGGTGGTGCAGTGGGGGTATTCAAACTCATCATACCATTAGTTTTCTTATTACGGCATTCAAATAAAGCATTAAACAAGTGAATTTTAAACCTCTAATGTTTTTCATTTTTAGATGTGGAGCATCTCATAGTCTTGGCCAAAGTTAAGGTTTAGGTCATGGAAATGACCAAAGAGAGTCATGCGTCAGTTACACCGTGAGACATTGTTTATTCATAAAAAATATAAATATGAATATACAAATATATCTTCATATTTTTTGAATTTGGATATTATTATAATGGGATAAAATCTACATCATTTTAAATTCATTTTACTCAACTTTTAATTATAATTTTTAAATGTACTCAAAGAGATAAGCTATATTTGAGTGCCTCCCTCCCAAGGTATACTGACGGCCACCCAGGTATAGCCTGTCGCTTCGCATGTGCTTGCACTTTTTCTTGCCGTCTTACACAGGGTCGTATCTCTTTGCTCGGCACTGGTGTTTCTCGTTTCTTTATCATTCTGGAAATTAAGGAACCATACTGAAGATGTGTGGGGCAGTAAACAATCTGGTACACTATTTGGTGTTGCACAGAGTCTTACAATGAGACTATAATACAACCTTGTGCTTTTTATGCACAAGCTCGCTCAATTGCACTAGCTCACTCAATCTCCATAGAAAACTAGCTACTTTAGCAAGTAACCTTAGAGCTCTGTATGATTTAATATTTGCCTTCCCGTTCGAACCATGTAAACTGCATCCGAACAAATATTTCCCTTCAGATCTTCACTGTCAATAGTTCTGCATAAAACCACATACTTTAATTATAATGCAAAGCTGTTATGAATTCAAATAAGAGAGAGTTGTTGTTGCCCCTCTGTACTTTCAGAGAAAGTTATGTTTACTCTTTGTGATGAAGACCAGTCTACTGTTGCCTAATTGGCATTTGCATGCAGTTGAAATCTGCTAGACTTTTTTGCCATGCGGTAAGGCAGATTCTGCTGCACCACAAAGCATCGTGCAGCACACAAGCTGTGTTCCAAAGCCTAGGCTGCAGCCGATGTAGGCTGCATTTCTAGGAGGCTACGTCATAGAAGGCTGTTCCAAAGTGAAGGACCCTTTGTGTACAACCTAGAAATGCAGCCTACATTCGGAGTGATTTCAAGGACGCAACTGATGTATCCTTCCAGGCCTTTGGTTACCCACAGTTCTGTGCGTGAAAAAAACAGCAACAAGAAAATGGTGGAAAATAAAGCCACTGGAGCAGAGCTTGTTTTAAAATGTAAGTTGTTCATGCCCTTGAATTCGTATTCATGACTTTATAAAGTGTAAAATGATTGATTAATTAAAGCATTCGTCCATATATCGTATTTTAATCAGAAGTGTTTGTATGTGTGTATTTTATCGTACTACATAAGCTCGTTGCCGTGCTAGCTACCTTAGCAACAAACACAATGCAACAGGCTTCGTTTTCTCTCACCAGTTCCCTCACAAGTTTAGTGCCACAATTGCAAGAATCGGGACCTTTCTGGTGACGTCAGCACGCAGCCTTGTTAAACCTGTTCCATTTGTGTGACCAGTAGGCTACTGAGGAGGAGTTTTCATAGGACAGTCCTACTGAGGACCCGCACTACCTCAGCTCCAGCCTAGGCTTTGGAACTCAGCTACAATGCGTCAGAGCTGTCCACTGAAACGAAGAGGAGGCAAAGTTGCAAGCGGATGTGTACTGTAGCGTGGGAAACACTATATTTTAAATATACTTTAGAACACCATAGAATGTAGGAGTCTATGATCTGACTGGATCTCCAGGGAGTTTACAATTCATACATCTTTTGATAGACATAACAATGAAGTAACCTTGAAACATTCATTAAATTGAAAGAATATGTGTTCCATCAGATAGACGACTAAAAACGATTGAAATATTATCGTTTCTAGGGGGGTTTTGAGAACGAGTATTCGAGTGCCCTTTCTGAAATATCAGTGAGTATTCAAAGGCCTAAACTCTCCTGATGAATGACATATTCCTGTTCATACATTTGACTGTTCAAAAGGGTAGTTTGTGTACAAATCTTTGTATTTTCGTTTTTTTCCCCCATAGGTTCACATTATCAGATGACAAGTCGCTAATGTTGCTTCAATATTGTGTCTTGTTGTTGTGTTGGAGGTGGGGATACATCAGTACCATTTTGTTCAGGCTGAATAAAAGTATGGGTACATATTTTTTTATATTTGCCGATACCGAGTCTGATACCGCAACAGATTACTTACTTAGAATTAAATAATTGATGTAAATAAGTGCCATATACTTTAACTGTTAAATCATTACAGTCTAGCTGATTTTAAATGAAGTGCGTTAGCCAGCTATGTTACATTAGTTAACTTGGTTCGAGTAGCGCTGCAGTGGAGAAGAGTGGGAAAAGCAGTTCTGTACAGCTGTAAGTAAAGTAGGTTCCACAGTTTTGATGCTCTTTGTCTCTTCCAACATCAGTCTTTGCTGCACAGTGACAGCAGGAATCACGTCAAAAGCTATCGCATCCAAGGCTAATCCGAGGAACTCACTTGTGGAGATTTACATCTGAAGTATTTTGTTTGGCTGGTTGAGCTGTAGTTGAATGTCCTCGAAAGACAGGTGAAAACTGTGATTTTAGAAATCTAGTTTTTTGGTGAGTCACACTGTAAGTTTGAATAGACTGTTGTGTGAGGACAAAGCGTATGATTTATATAGTAACACTGTAGAGAAATGCTTGGTCCTCTGATGCTATGTGAAACACAACCTCTGCAGACAGCTCTGTCTATGAACAATTTAAAATAAAGCTGTTTCATTAAAAATAGCATGCTGTGCACAGCAGTTCAGCTGACCATACTGTGCACTGACACAAATGCAGTAGAACAATTAGTGATGGGGCCGATGCTATGTCTGTATTGGGTCTGATATAGACTCATCGGAAATCGGATGGACGGGGGCGATCCAGATTCCAGTCCACAGCTTGCGCTGGACCAGAACCCGCTGTAAAATAACATAACGTAACAGACACATCACCAATCCAGATCCCCTGCCACATCTTACCATGTACCTGCGGCTATTTCAGTCTGTAACTGAGTGAGCAAATAACATTAGCTGTTGGTTTAACTAAAATGTCCAAGTCGTTTGCTTGGAGATGTTTTAGTCTGGAAACGCCAAAAAGCAAGACAGCTACTTGTAATGTGTGTAAACCAGCGTGCCGAGGGAGGGAAGTACGGCTGTGTCGTACATACAACCAATTTAATCTCCTGCAGAGGTTTCACGTGAAAGAGGAGTTTCATGTTAGCTAATGGACAGGAACATACCACCTGGCAGCGACTCTCGCTGATGCTTTCCAGAAACACGATAAACTTCCAGCAGACAACACGAAGGCTAAAGGGATCACAGAAAGGTTACTTAGCTTCATTATACTCGATGACCAATCAGTATCTGTAGAGGAAAATGTCGGATTTCTCACCCTGTTGGAGAACTTGGAGCCCAGGTATAATCTCCATCCAGAAAATACATTATAGAGACTGCTATACCCAGACTGTACAACTGAGTGTCATCGCAGTTAGCGGCGCAATTAGTAAAGCCATGTGCTTCACAACTGATATTTGGACTTAGATGTGAGCCCGGTGTCTCTCATAAGTCTCACTGTACACTGGGTGGACTTATACATATACAGAGTGCAGTGTGTCTTTTAAAAGAGTGCAGGTGGTCACACAGCAGCAGTTCAGTTACAGCCTCTGTCACAGATATGCTTAGTGATTGGAAGATTAAACACCTTAAACACAAACGTTATCAACACATTGTCAACAATAATAATGACAATATTAAAGTAAAAAGAGCTCTTGTATCAGAATTTGTATCGGTGTCGGCAGTTGTGTATCGGAACTGGATCGGAACAGAAAAAATGTAGATCAGCCCTACACTAAGAACAATACAGTTTCTCTATAGCCTATTTTACAAAGACAGTGTTAAAAATTACTGTTTTTATCTTGCAGTTTTACTCAAACAGACTAATGTAGACATGTACCAACTTTGGTAGGAAATGTCAGCTTTTTTCACCTCTGTTTTGCTAGCCTACCTGTCTTTACCCGTATTGGGTAGGTGGTTGTGATTGTGTTTGTCTGTTTTTTAAAATGGGCTAAAATCACACAGTGCATTCCTGGCAAGAATATGCCAAGGCAGTTGTTTAAAGTGACCGACTGCTTTGTCTCCGACCACTACGGAGTCACAAACACTTCTCTGTTTGAGCAGAGCCTCCTTCACTGACAGCCTGAGTTGTTTATTCATTAGTGTAGCAATGTACACTTGGCTATTGTCACATGGTATTAGCGAGTATCACATGTTGGTATTGGTGAATTTTTTATGAGGCTGAATATGAGTAAATGAGCACGGTACAGGCCCGATACCAGTATAGATGTTTGACGCATCGCTTGTTGTCATGTGTGAGTATGTACAATGTTGAGTTTCTGACAAGAACATGTAAGTTGTGAAGGGAGTGGTCTGTTGCCAGCAGAGAATTCTGAGAGAAAATCATTTCTGAATTTATCATCTGTTTCACTGCTCATGAGTTTTCATGTCTATAAAGGAATGTGAGTTAATTTGATACTAATTCTAAAGTTACGCTAGCGTGTGTCAGGTTTAGTTTGTTTTTTCTAGTATTTGTGGCTATGGAAAAAATTATTGTACATAATACAAGTTTTTCTTTTTTAAAAATATCCCATATTGTACAACTTGTGTGACAACTGCCATACGTGTGATGTTGGTCTGGCAAAACCAGGCTTGCCTGGTTTCATTTGTCCCGTAGACATACATAGGGCATTTTTCCAAACTGCTCCATTTCATGAACTTCTAAGATAAAACCACCAAACTTGCTGTGTTTCATATTCATGTAGTTCATTTTCATCACTAACTTTTTTCCATGTTGTAGACTTTATTTCATATTTTTGGCCACCATTTGTTCCAATAGTTTACAAGCAAGAACTGCATTTATACTGATAGCGCTGATCTAATCAAACCTGCCTATCTTTAATCCTGCCATCCTTCTGAACTCCTTTGACTTTTCTATTCCTTGAGCATTTTAGCTGCAATCTCGCTGAAGGATTTACCTGTTGACTCAAATCACATGACTGCATTTCATAGTGGTAGTACTCGTTTGTCTAATCTTGCAGTCCTTTCTTTAATTCCATCATCCTCCAGTGAAAAACCCATTGATTATTTTGAAACTCCTTGAATTGTCAAGCTAAAGCCATGAAATATGATATAAAGATTTGACTGTGGGCCCAGAGCATATAACTGTATTCCATACTGATACTAGTCATTTATCTAATCTTACTCCCCTTTCTTTTATCCTGCATGACAGCACACAAACACTGCCATCTTTGTTTCATCCCTCTCATCTATGTGACAACAAATAGTTTTTCACACTCTGAACTTTATAGATAGGCAACTGCCATGATTTCTGTACTCTTTTAAATGTGGCCGTTGAGACATTGTTTTGAGATTTAGACATCTGGCCGGGCAGTTGTAATGGACTTGTGTCAGTGTGTACTGTCTGTTTGTTTAGTAGTTTAGCCATTTTTTGGTGCCTGAATCAAAAGGGACGTCTATGCAGGAGGGGGGTTGGTGACCACTGAACTAGTATGTCGTCACTGTACCTTATACTTTGATGCTTTTTTTTATTTAATAAATATGGAGATGCATGTAAAATACTACTCTGTTTGATCATACTGCCCTGATATCATTCCTAGCATGCTGAGGTGGCACTCAGATTGGTTTTTTGTAGGTAGGACTATTGTAGCTGATACAATGGCTGACCTTTACAACTTTATTTATAATATCATTATTATAGCTTAAAAATGCAACGTGAAGCCCAAAATGAATACCAAACTAGTTGAGCAGGTGAGGAGAGAGTAACATTTACATATCATATATTACATATTATATATTACATTTTATATATTACATTTTTGGGTGCTTAAGTTGATATAAATAACTATCCAGTCTGCAGAGATGCTGAGCACACAAAACTGATAGAACATTGATTTAAAAAGACGTTTGAGCAAATTAATGGTAAACTCAAAGAAAAAGGGTGTTTTTATCTTCAGGATGTTATTTAAAGGTTTACTAGTATATTACAGACTTCCTGCATGAGACACTAAAAGACAGCAACAAAAAAGCTTCTACAACATTTAAATAAGTTGGTTCTCACTCAGCAGTGTATTGAAACTAGTTTATGATTAGGGAATTGTTGAAACACTGTTTCCAGGAAAGAAAAGAAGAACAAGAAGTTCTGCAATTTGTAATATTGGTATGATGGGGTGTTACAGTATGCATTTAGATTTTTTTTTAATTTTACACAGCAGTTGCAAGACAAAATGCACTGTATATCGCATACACTTAGACTTCATGCTGTTAAATTCAGGATACTGACATAAATTGGAATGATTAGTAAAACATTCCATAATATTTCCCAGAGAGACAACCACAAAAAAGGAAAAATACACCTTTCACACTGAGATCACAGCAGAATGAAGCATACGTATTCTATTCATAATACATTCAAATGTAAAAGACTCTGTCCTTGAACTGCCTATGTGCTATTTTTGATAGACAACTGTAAGAGGTAGGGCTGGGAATCATTAACACTTTTCAGTGCTGATAATTTTTCAGTAAATAAAAAAAAATAAAAAAACAAATTGAATTAAATAATACATTACATACATGTATAAAATGTAAAATGCATAAATAAAATCTTTTAAAATGTTTTTAAGGTCCTTTCAAATTCACAAAAAAGAACAAAAAAAAAGTTACAAAATGTTTAATCCAAAAGTTTAGTCATAATGTAATCCTTAGCAGTCTCAGATGTTTAGGGCTGTACAATATTGTCACAGGTTAGGAGAAATTAATCCTGTGTGAATACAAAAAAGATCGCAGTCACATACATGTCAAAGAAAGTGTAGTTTACATATATCTATTCAAATATCTGTCAAATCCTTGTGCTGATGGTAATCGTAGTCAGTTACATCATTTGTGAATCATCTTCACTACATGTAATTTGCAATATCGAGCAGCATTTCTCGTCTCCAAAGCCATTTTCTCAGCGTAATTACGTGACCTGCCACGCAGGTTAAATTCTAGTGTTTATGGTAGTTGTAATCAATTAGGTATTTCAAACACTGTAGAACGAATATTTGTAAATGAATGGTGAAGTATAAAATGCCCAAAAGTTTGTGGCTGTAATGCCACATGTAAAGCCAGCTATAATTTGGGATTGTCTGCTGAAACAGTCAACCCAAAGACATTTCTGGATTTAGAGGCTGAGGCACCCCTTGCTGTGTCTACTGCCTTTACTGTCTTTAGCCTATATATTATCTGTAGCTTATATTTGCTAAAAAATCGAAACAATCAAATTTTATTTAATAAATAATACATTTTTTATTTAATAAATATGTTTTAATAAATAACACTGAACGTTACTTTAGATAATAAATTAATCTACTTCCTGTTCTGAAATCTCTGCCAGCAGTCATATGCAAATCCTGCTCGTGTGGGTTCATATGCGTTTTTTTCTCTTTTAATGACAACACAAATCTATAATCTATAATGAACAAGAATCTGAACAATTGTAGTGAAAATAAATTCTGTATTTTTCACACAATTCGCAAAGAATTAAAACCTTCCACATGCTGCTTCAGTTTTTTTTTCAGTCAAATGACACACTGTTCTACTAATTAAGATTAATACTTTTTAAAACAGTTATGTAGTTTTTATTTCAGTGCTATAACATTTGTTTAAAATATTTGCTCTACAACACTTGCAACTTTCCTTTCAAAATAAGATTTTGCAGCTTTTAAGAAGTGCTAACATTAAATACAAGTGAGGTGCGTTTCAGGAGTGCTGTAAATGTATAGACATGCTAAACGTGCTTAAGTATGACGATGGTTTGTGTGCTACAGGTGCAAAGGACGTATGGAAATGTATGTACCATATTAGTGTTCTTTCTATATATCTATATTTGTTAGATTTGGGAACAAAAGCCTAAGAACACAGAAATACCTGGAACATGTTCGGATGGAACGCAGTATTTGTGCATCTAGGAATAGTGCATTTATGTTCACGTGATCTTGAAAGTTGAGAGGACTCAGCTGGCTGTGGCCTGGTGGTTTATTCTGCTTTTACATTTAACACATGCGCAGTCAGATGCTTTATGGTACATTTTTGGTGTTGCATGTCTTTGAAGTAATTCCTTTTGTGCATATGTCAAAATGCATGTTGCCAGCATTTCTATTGTAGTTAACCCATGCTTCAGGTCTCTTTTGTGATATTTAATTGACCTTTAAACACAAAACAAGTGAGAGTCCCAGCTCCAAAGATCAAGTTTGTATAGTGTTTTCCCGTATCTGTATGCTTATGACCTGTAATTTAGACAGCCAGTCTCCAGTCTAGATTTTGGAGCCAGCATGCTTGTTGGGTTACTGATATTAATAATATACTAATTACTTGGGTATCACAATTTGGCATTGAATAACACATAATTTATCAGTGCTTGGTAATATTGAAGAAATTCATTGGACACTATAAAAATATTGAATTATGTTCCTAAATTACGTTGCCTATTGCACATCATACATTTTCATCTCAGTTTTGTAGCCATCTGAACAAATATTGATATAGGCCTATGCTTTCACACCATGGTACATAGTTTTGTTAAATGCTTTATAAATCTAAGTGCCAGTGTTCACTAAACCTGGAATTAATTTTTTTATTGGCCACCTAGCTTTAAATAATGGAATTTATCTGAAGGTCAATTGTTTATTCATTTTTTAACATTGACAGCTGTCAATCAAATGAAGTATTTAGTATGTGCATCCCTACTCCCATTACAACATCAGCTAAAGGATGTCTGGCATTATTCTGTCCGAAAAGTTTAAAAGAGACCGCACATAGCACAGTATTGTTGCTTTGTGAAATATTGGGTTAGAGGAAACTTCATTAGCAAAACTTGCTTGGTTTAGTTTGATCTCTTTCTTCCAAAAGTAAAGCTTTTTTCATAGTCAATCCTCCATGTTGATCTCTCTAAGATAATGCAAGGTGAAAAACTATAAAAGCAATTTATAAACTGTACATTTCACAAACATGTATATTGCTCATCTCAAGTTCAAGAATTAGGATTTTCCTTCATTATGAACTCTCTCTTTTCTTTCAGTGAGAATCCAAGATTAACAAAGGAACGCAGAAGCCAAGAAGAGCTAGCTGAAAGAGCCATCAGTGTGGATGAGGATGACTGGAACCCCAGCCAGGAAAAAAAGTCTTTCTTTTTTAATGAGGATTAAACAGCGTATGGTTTTGTTCTTCTTTTTATGAGCCAGGGGCTTTTTGCAAAGGATGTTGATTTGCACGGATTGAAGTATTTGTCTTCTTGTTCTTCTTCTTTCTTCTTAAAGCGCAACCAAAACCAGTGCCAAACATTAACTGTGCCAAGCAGAAGCAAAAAAGAAAAATAATTTCAACTGTAATTTTGAGACATTTTTTCATCATTTAATTCTAATTGTCAAAACATATTTTAACCATTTCCATTACGTTCCAAATGAACTTCCTTTTTTTGAAGAAAAAAAAACCAGAACAGTGAAACAGTGAAACTCATAGTCAAGGAGAAAGTATTAGAAAGTGGTCAAAAGATTTTTGTTAAAAACAGTTGCTGCTCCAAGAATTAGGGAGAATAGTGCATTACTGGTTTGAAGTGCTTTATTTAAGAGTGGATGTTAGCAGTGCATTAGCCTGCGTGCTAGCACACTCTCACTGGGAGGAGTTGCCCTGGACCGACTGATCGATGGATGGTTGGGCTTGATGGATGGCCGGTACAAGCCTCATTAAACTCCCCAAAGTGACCTGCTGCTAATTTTCTCAATTAGTCCACTGTCCCCCTCAATGAGTCCTCGCCTGTGTCTACTTCATTGTATGACTTCTGAGCTGTTCTACACTTCTGCTTTTTCATGAGAACTTTTTCCCTCTCTTTTTCTTCCCTGATTTCTACGCACTGTGCACATTTAGAACAAAGCCCTTAAGAGACTTTTTGCCTCTGAAGGGATAAAAACAAAACAAATCATTGAAGCCATAGGCCACATAGCCATGCTAATATTAATATCCCTGTCATTGCAGAAGCCATAATACCCATAGCCATGCTAATGTAAAGATCCCTGTCATCACAGTTGAGATTGGGTTTTGCAACTATGAAAAATCTGAAATTGCTTTAGAAGCACAGGTGCACAGGTATATTCAGGGATACTTTAGAGACCAGTAGTGGCACAGATGCATTCTGCCATATTCACCAGCGATCTGTGGCTTTAATCTGTTTACATAAGTAATATGTTAAATTTTCCACTACTTTCCACTATTTGGAAGAAGTGAAAGTACGCCTCCATACACAGAATAGATTAATTGATTTGGCTGAGGTCAATACTGTGTTTGTTTGTTGCCCTCCACGTGTTCCGTATTGACGAATGAATCCCACCTCGTTCATGTCTGTTCAGTGGGCACAGTCGCGCTGTCCTGCCAGAACTGGGCCCAAGCCCCCATTTGTTTTATTCTGTTGGGCTGAGTTAAACCCAGAGCAGAGACATTCACGCAAAAGAGTTCAACACACCTAGACCGTTCAACAGACAGTTCTTGGTCTTTGCTCATACCCAACTTCATCCACTCTTCCTTACACAGTCATTTTCTGTGGCACCCCCATAATACGTGTAAAAACACACCCACCTTCTCTGACTTCTTGTCAAGTCAAAAACTGACATATGCTGCTTGGTACCTTTTACGAGTACCCAGACCGACAAGACTCTGCTGAAGCCTTTCTGATAAGCCGTCGTCTTCTTGTATCGCCTTTAGAAAAAAGATCAGCTCTTCCTTCATTTTGAAAATTCAGAATTTAATTTGCAATCACTTCTTTGATGTTATTTTCTTACTGTACGCTCTTGCGTTTTCCTGTAGCCTCAATGACTTCCTGAACACAGAGGTTGTATTTTTGTATGCATATAGACCACAAAATTGACCTGTTGTTGTGATCAGTTGGATTGTGGAATCGAAGCCCATTTATCTAGAGGCTTGCAAGTTCTTGTTTTTCGCTTGATTATTTTCATCGACACTGCCGAATACGTCAGCCCTCTCAGATTTGTTTACAACACGTCAATTCTCAGAGCTGCCACAAATCGTTTACAGTTCAAGGAAGAGCTAAAACAACAGTAACAGGTTTTTACTGAAGTTGATATCATTTTGTTTTCATAGAGGTCTTCAGTTTGAGTAGTTGTGTTGTGCAACTAAAGTGCCAACTAGGAGCAAGAACATTTGTCGAAAAATAATGGAAAAGTAGACTTCAAGATATAAAGTTTACACTCAAAGAGAAATGTTTACATGTTCCCTTTTAGGTGGACTAATATACATGTGGAGCAATTTGTTAGTGTGATAGTTCAGTTAGAGAAGCTTAAATAAAACAAACCACACATAAAAAGTAAATTAACCTGTTACCTTGATGTGCTTTAGTGGTGCGTTTACACTGTTAATGTTTTTTCTTTAGGGTATAAAATTGTCCACAACAAAGGAGTCAATTTTTCGTCTAGACCATACCCAGTATTTTTACAGAACATTCCATCAGTTAAAATAATTTGCAATTATTTCAGTTTGAGCCAAAATATTTGTAGAACATTCCTTCTCTCTGACCATGCCCATAACCACAATAAGTTCAACCAAGCAAAAACTGAAAGTTCAGTTTGAAATGTATAAATGTATTAACTCTGTGTGCATTTCTTATATTGATATTTTCCATAGTAATGTTTACACACAGACATCATCAACCTGAAGTTGCAAATTTAGATGTGCATTTTGCATATTGAATAACTTGCATACCAGTGTATGCACATTTAAACAGAAAAAAACTTCTTGCCTATATCTCATATACTGTCACAGTGACGCATAACTTTTGATAGACCTTTCCTCAGTAAACCAGTCTTTTGTAGATCTGAGAACTCTTTTGTACAAAAGTGTACGTCCTTCTTCTTTGATACAAAAGAAGCCCCCAGCATCAAAATGCCATCTGCTGCCATCTTGTTTTTTGTCCTCCTATTGGACCATGTGGTTTCCACAGTGGCTATTACCTCACAGCGGCACTCAGCCAATGGTGGGCCACTGCTGCTTCTGTTGAAAAGCCGGGGAAAGGAGACCCAGCCCCCTTCACTGAAGGGACTGGCAAAGCAAGCAGCGGCTATGGCAGCGGAACCTGAGGCAGCTGAGATACCCCCGTTGCCCCTCCCCCAAATCATGTTCCCTCGCAATGTGACAGCCGATGCCCTGAAGCCCCCGCTGGGGGCCGCACAGGTGGCGCCACCACCCCGCAAACTGGTGGACGTTGATGTGTGCCGGGGCTACTACGACGTGATGGGCCAGTTTGACAACACCTTTAACTGTACTAAGGGCACCTACATCTACTGCTGTGGCACTTGCCACTACCGCTTCTGCTGTGAGCATCAGCGCAACCGGCTGGACCAGGACTCATGCACCAATTACAATTCACCCGTCTGGGCAAACACACAGGTGCCTGCCACCCAGACCCCGAGCCGTTCTGACCCGGACTTCGACCCACTGCAGCAGCAGAGTAACAATACAGCTTACGTCATTGGTGGTGTCATCTCTTTCACACTGGCTGTAGCCATTGGAGTCAAGGTGGCTTGCCACAAGATATCCCGCAGACCCAGGAACCGAGACATTAATATGCCTAGGTGAGTGAAACCTTTTAAACTGATTGGTATTCAAGGCAGTGATTAAAACGGGAGCCACTACAGTGTTTTTCTAGCATTCTTTGTGTTATGTCTACATTTGTAAGGTTGCATTTAGTTGGTTATATTCCCTGCTGAAAAAAACCCATAGAAACCATTGTGTTTCTGTTGGTTCCTGATGGTTTTGTAACGTGTAATGTGTTTTGGCTATTGGAAACCATGAAATTCCCATTAGAAAGCAAAATCATTAGGTAATCAAAGGTCCTTTTTCAGCAGGGTTGGGTCAAGCAGTCATTTAAGACTTGCTTGGAAGAGTGAGTTTGGAGGAGAGTCTAGATATTTTTTTAGTTGTGTGAGTCTTAGGTAGATGAATAAAATCAACAATGATTTATTGTTTATGGCTCTACCATTTTCTAATTCTTTTGCCTTTTTTCTTCTTGTCTGTCATTTTCCTCAGAGCATTGGTTGATATCCTGCGTCATCAGTCCAGCCCAATCCAGCAGAGTGAGAGGAACAACAGCACCATCTTGACCACTGCCACCACCAGTGAGGCTACTCTGGGACGGCAGTCCAAAAACCTCTACACCCCCATCCTCCAGAGCAAAGACAACCGGAGTAAGTCTTGTGCACACAAAATATGTGTTGATTGACACCAGCCCTACAACAACTGAAGCAGTGATACTGTATTGTGAAAAATTGTGGTACAAGCAGTAATACAATTGAAAGGTTACATGAGGGCACATGGCTTGAGCTAAAATCATGTGAAAAATATCATGATTACACAATAAAAACATTTTGGTGCATATAAACAGTGAAATTACTGTATACATTTTTTGCTTACCTCAGCTAACATTTACTGCCACGAATAATTGTCTAAACAAGCAATTTTTTCTTTCACCACTGACCTTTCGCACTCAGCATGTAGGCAGCTGGTTACAGAATATGCAGTGTACTCCATAAAGAAACCACACGTATAGTCTAATTTGCAAATACCCCTGTATGTCACCTAATTTCTGTCCCTTAATTGCTATGATGACAGGAAGACATATTCTAGGTGTGTGATGTTGCACTCCGTTGTACCACTCTTTACACTCAGCATTTTTTACTTTATTTAATCTGTACAAGTCTAGAAACCTTTGTTCTTGTTATGTGTTAATGACTGGCATTTATTGCCAGGTGCCACAAATCCTTTTAGGCCCATTTCCACTCCAGTTTAATTAAGGCTGCAGAAATAGGAAACAGTTTTGAATGAAAATGGAGCTCTTTAGTACTGGAGCTCTTTATTACTGAATACTGAATAATACTGACTGTGGGTGTAAATATGTATTTTAAACAGTACTGTTAGAAAAGGTATTCAGATTTTTGTAACAATCCTGCAGGTGTCGAGGTGAAAAGTGAGAAGTAGTTTGTGATTAGAACAGGGCTGGCTTGAATAATTTGAATACTCGAGTACTCGTGTGTCACGTTGGTGTTCATCGCCCTATGTAGTGTCTTCTTTAAACTCCAGCAGAATTCTAGAACACTGTTGTGGATTCCTGACAGTTTTCATAGTCAGAGGTTTATTTATCACTGTTTCAAACAAAACATTTTATCATAAAACCGGAGACAAATGGGAAATACTTAGTGATGGACATGATATAAGGCTATAGACAATCAAGTCATACTCAGGTAATCTTAGCTAAAGACTGAGCAAAAAAAGTAAAGATGTAAAAATAGCTAAGAATGTTTAAAAACAATGAGAAATAGTCCAATACATGTTAATGTTGTTTGGCTATAGATTTGATTGTTGAACAGCATTCAAGTAGAAAAGCTGAGCGCGTCCTCAGTCACTCGTTTAGCTGCTGTAGAGCTGAGAGATGGAGACATCCACAGATAGCAGACTAGCTTAAAAGGGTTAGCTGATTCATGTGAGTTCTGAACTGGTGTAAATCTATACAACTTTAGTACAGAACTAAATTGAAATAACTAATGGAAATAACTTCAGTCCTCAGTGAGATTTATGTTCACCTATTGAAGTTATTTTGAAGTTATTCCACTCAAGATGGAACTTGAATGGAATTTGATCTTGGCTATCCAAACCAAACAAATCGGAAACTGGAATATTTTGATTAAGAAAATATACGAATCAACAGACTTTTTAACAGAATTAATGAATCAGTTATGAAATGTAAGTATTATTTTTTAGAATGATTTCAAGAATGAGTATTCGAGTACTTGTTCTAAAACAAACATTAATTGGTACAAAAGTTTGTGTTTGGAAGCATAGAAAGACAGAATGTATAGTGGCGTGGGCAATATGGCAAAAATATACTATCATATATAATATACTTATGAGGTTATTTCTTTTTTTTCTGACGTGGTAAGCTGGAACGGACAAAATAGAAAAAGCAGTGCCACATTTTAAAAATACTATCAAAAACCATGAGAACAAATCATTTTATTGAACATTTTACATACTGATCTGCACTAAATAGAGTTAAACAAAACAAAGTATGCTCTGTTTGTGATTAAACATGGTGTTGGTTGGTGTTCTAGTAATAACAATATCCATGATATACTCAGAAAAGTGTAATTTATCACTATAGCGATAAATATTGTCATATTGCCTAGCCCTAATGCATAAGCTTACAGAGGGAGCTAAGCAGGGTATGAAGGCTGAACCATAAAGATCATAAAGTCAGGCATGGCTCAGTTTAATACATTTTCTGGATAGATGTATTAGACAATAAAGCATATTCATCCAGTGGCTAGAAAATAAAGTCGGCCATCACATTGGCCATTCACGCACACACTTTTTTGGCGGGAGTCCGTCAGTGTTTGCTCTGCTCTCTTGCAGTTGGGAAACACAATTTAACCCAGCCTGGGTCCAGCCCCAAGCACACGGCTACTATTGGTAAGCCAAAGAGGGCAGGCAACGTGTGAGCAACTACCTTGAAACAGCAAGTAAATGTATATGTGTATATGTGCGTGTGTGCTGCTAATAGAGCTAGACTTTTAAAAGTCCATTTACAGGTGAGTTGAATGTTCGTGTATGTGAGCAAGCTTCCTGAAAGTACTTTCTGTGCGTGTGGCCCATGCCTGGTCTGTGCGTGTATATTCAGTGAGTGTCACTGCTCATGCTTCAGCTGTGCTGGCCCTCTAACTCAGTATGAGTATGTTTACCTTCCCCTTTCTCCCTTACCCCACGCTCACTCACATACTGCCACTACCTTGTTGTAATCTCACTTCAGATGTGAGCATCACATTCACCTCTTATTGTGGGCACCAAGAGCCTGTTTGTAGATTTGGCCAGGCTTCAGTCTGTGTGTGGGCACGCTTGTGAACCTGTGTGGCATATTTATAGAACACAAAAGCATGGCCATGTGGGAAAAAAATATGCCACATCACAAAGACAGATGGGTGCTGTCTTTTCATCCTAACCCTTTATTTGATGGTCAGGCTTTGCTTTGTACATTATTAAAAATGTAACATTAAAATGCACAGGTAGACTTTGCTACGTGCCTTATGTGTGGCTTTAATTTGTTTTTTTTTATATATTGTATGGCTACATTCTTGTCTGTCAGTCTGCATTAGGGGTGTAACAATATGCAAATTTTACAATACATATTGCCGTATTTGCATCATGATGCTAAACATATTCTGTACGGTATTAGAAAAGAAAGGCTTACATAACCTTTGCATTTCATTCTTTATTTATTTATTTTTGAACATTAGTCCCCCAAAATGTTAGCAGTGCTTGTTGACAGGATAACTGACAAAAGTCATTTTCTTAGAAGACATCAAAATTGTATACAAACGTGCCAGATGTATTTTACATGTCGCATGCGTGTATTTGGCAAACACGTGTGTTATTATGGCTCTAACCATTACAACTTCATTTACTGTGGGATCTGTATGTATATAAAGTGTAAGTCTTACCTTCTGAATGAAATGAGTGAGAGGGGATTTTCTGACGTGGCTCAATCACTCTCAGGAAACTGCATAATCCAGGTTTCTCTACAACCTAGTACTGGTGCAAATCGGAAGCTATAAACATCCCTGTGAATTTATTTCACCTGTGCAGAATCCGCACTTATGCTTGACTCCTGTGTCTCCACACGTAGCTGCTGCGACTTGTGTTTTCTTCTCGATTCAGTAACAGAGACATTTGGGTGATGTCTTCACAAATGAGTTGGCATATTTGAGGCATTAGCATGGTTATTTGATACTTGGGCAATGTGAGCACGCTGTCACTGTTCAGTCTACCACTTTTTACCCATCATTATTGCACTTGACTGAAAATAAATAACGAAACGAAAGGAAATTTTGAAAAGAGCTGTGCAGTCAAGTATTTTTTTACATCGATGGTTATTACTTTTAGGAATATTATAGATTGTGTTAAGTAGAACTATAGAAACCATTGCCTTTATCATGCATTTTATAATTTGAAATCTAACTATTTAATTCACAGAGCGTCTGGTCTCACAACCGCCGTTTCGGAAAAAAAATTAACATGCGTATTGTAACACCCCTAGTTTTTTCGTTTATTCTCCTATACAGTGCAATCATCAGTTATATCTAAAGTTCAATATTTCTTAGATATTTAAAAACCCTTACTTCTGCTACTACCTTGATTTGTTTTTTTCCACTATCCAGTGTTCCTTTGTAGCAGCTTCACCATTCTAGGAGACCAAAATACAGAACATACCTCTGAACATTGCCACTGATCTTTTCAAACTATCAGCCATGCAACGTTGTCAAGTACATCAACACATTTGAAGGAGAGCATTAAACCCTGTCGTGCAAAATGCTCATGCATAGCATCTACTCTGTTCTATCAGAGCGCGTACCACGGATGAACAACGCTCAGCTGGCCTCCACAGGAACTCTGCTCTCCAGCAAGGCCAACAACGCAGGCCCTCATCCAACATTTTCTCACTCCTTCCACAACCTGGCCCAGCTCCCTCCTTCATATGAGGCTGTTATGAAACCTGAAATTAACCGCTATTCTTCCCTCAAGAGACTAGGTGAGTGTTTGTATGTGTGGTTCATAAATTGTTATATACCCCTGTTTATATACCCTTGCTGTTTGAATACACTATACAGTTGAATATGTAACAAGAAAACCATGTATATTTTCTGTCTACATTGCATGAATATTTCATGATCCCAATGGATCAACAGAAAAGATCCACAGTTCCTTGAAATCAGATCTTGTTAAATTAACATACAGTGCAGTTAAGCACCTTTTTTCCCTGTATAAAGTTACCATTTCAGAGATATGAGATTTTGTCGTAACAGCAGAGAAATGGTATATGGTTGATGGACGAACTGAATGTTTTTCAAACTAACTCTTATTCTGCATCTACATTTTCTCCCACCTAAACGCAGAAAAAGATCTGGACGATTACACAGGTTATTATTCCTCAAAGAGACGAACCAACAATGCACCACCTTCTTTTTACTCCTCCCAACATCACCTGCACTGGGGGGGTGACTATACTCTAGGGGCACGGGGAACGTTGCCCCTGCACTCATCCCATACTCGAATCCACGTACCTACTTCTACCTCCACACCAAACCCTTACCCCTTACCCCAGTCGCCATACAGCCCTACATTCGAGACAATGAGCAAGCCTCCACGCCGGGTGTTGTCTCAAGACCAGCTTCTGGCCCTGGGAGAAGGAAACCCCCTCTCTCACCTCTCCAAGAACCAGCAACACCAGTACTACAAAGCCATGACCACCAGCAAGAGTTCCAACTCCCAGGCACTGAGAAAGTCCCATGAGCGCCTCCTGGTGTCGCCTGATCATCTAGAGGAGAGAATGATGGTGGGTGTGATGGGTGACTATGGGGGCATGATGTCCACCATGTCTCATCTCGACCACCAAAAGAAAGCGCAGTCACAGCAGAACGTGTGCGTGACGCCCTCGCTCGACCGCCACCATATGATCAAGATGAACTCACACCCGACTTCTGGCCGAGAACAGGAGCGTAGCACTGCTGCTGCCATGTCAGCTGGCCATGGGGTTGGCACTCTGGGCTGGGGGGAGGGACACGGTTCTGGAGGCGGCGCTGGAACGCTGGGCCACAGCGCCCGCAGGATGGCCTTTGCCACTAAGCGGCAGAACACCATCGAACAGCTGCACTTCCTCCCCGGAGGAGGCGGGGGAGGGGGTGGCGGGGGAGGCGGCCAGGCGCTGAGGACAGGGAGCAAGAACGAAGTCACTGTGTGAGGGAGGATCGAGAGAGAAAGAAGACAGAAAAGGGCTTGATAGAAAGTGAGATGCTGAGATGCATTTGCTCAAATGAACGAGGGGAAAAAGACTTTAATGAAAGCTTAGAGTGAAAATGAAGAATGAAGTGGAGAAAAGGGAAAGTAACAGAGGTTCAGAGTGAGAACAGATGTAGGGTGTGAAGCTCATAGCAAGGAAACTTGGTGTATTGCTAGGGCCTCAGAGAGGGAAAGATGTGAGATAATGCAAGTGTGGATCCCTTATTTGCCCCCTGCTGCTTGTTGCTAAGAAACAAGGATAGGATAAACCCTTGTGATATGAAGGTGTTTTTGAGATGAAACTAGATAAACTAAGAAGGTTCCCAGTTCTTTCTTATATGACTATGTGTACTGTATATTAACATTTTGGAGGCTACATGAAGGCATATTTTCAGAAAGTGCTGGTGAAAAAAGAGTAAGTATCAAAGAAAGCTTTCTCTAATGAGTATCTTCCTACAATTTAAACATATTACTGCTGAGTTTTGGTGAAGACTTGTTGGATATGATAGAAATGAGAGACAGTGAGAGGTGGAAGCTTGTGTTATCTGAGAGTTTACTGAAGGATCTCTATATAGGACTAAATAAATGGATTTTTTATTGTATAAAGAATCATTTGACGAGTATCATGGATTGCGCTGTAACAAGTACACAATGAGAATGATAACACCAAAAAAATTTTCAGCAATTAACTGCTTTATGCTGAGGAAACTAAGGGAATTCAGAAACATGGTGTTCCATCAGGCATGAGATAAGTAAGAAGCTGTGAGGAGAAGACACTGAAATTGTGAGTCATCAATTTTGTAACATGACTTTAGATCTGAAGATGTGGCATGTTTTTTAAATCAACTTGGGGGGTGGGGTTGGGATGAACCATGTTTTGACACAGAGGGTGCAGTTTCTGAGCAGGACAGTATTTTTAGATAACAGTGACACAGATTTGTCCCAATTTGTCTCTGGCTATTTCATATTGTCTTTGAAAAGGTGCCTCTGAGAGCAGTCAGTTGTGGTACTTGTTGATTCATACGCAAATCAGTCACTCGTGGCGGATATTTAGAGCATCTAGAGGAAGGAAACAATTATTGACTAGATCCGTCCAAGCACAGTATCTGGTAGTAATTAGTCAGTACGCCTTTTCATGCATGTCTGACCAGTCAAGGGACTGCTACGTTTGACTTTTCCGGTCGGGGTCCTTTTTGGTCTGTTATCATGGGAGTGTAAGAGTAGACAAAATAATTATGAGCATGCATTATTATCAACAAAGATCAAACTCTCACACAATTTGTAACTGCAGCTGTTCACTGTATAAGGTCAGTGGGGAATGGGAAAGGGGATGGGCATACAGTGGACACTTTACTCCAAGGGCTATTCTGAAACTTTACTCTGTATGTCTGTGCTTCTGTGTTTGGTCGAGAATTTTTTTTTTCTTTTTTTAATTTTCATTGTCATGTGTCATTGTAAGCGACACAGCTCTTTAGAACAAAATGGTAATCTATCACTAAGAGTAAGGGAAAAAACACAGAGCAAGTTCTGCCATAGCTAATTATGTAGTCTGGCAAGCTAAACATCTTACAACATGTTAAGATGTGTCATTTTCCCATTAATAAGCAAGCTGACTTTTGTATATTATATTCTGAAAAGCATTGGCTTTTGTTAAAGGGTTTCTGTATATTTCTCTGCTGTATACTCACCAAATGGACAGTGTTGTGGTGGGTTACCGAGACTGAAACTGAAAGTCCATATGGCTGAAATCAGTGGAAATCTAAACGGCCACAGTATAGGCCCATAATCCTGAAAATCAAATTAAGCATTTAAACTTTTCTTTCTACTGAAGTTATATCAGTATAAAATAGAAAAAAGCTTCAATGAATTCCCAGTGTTCAGATGTGTATACATGCCAATTTACATGCACATATTGTTATCATTATGATTAATATTCTTAACTCATTCCCATCCTAATTATTCTGCTTAAGTTTCTGTGACTTCTGTTGAACTTTTTTGTTACTATTGAAGTTTCTAGTGGATCCTAACCTTTGTAATTACTGACAAAAAAGCAGATGCAATCAAAGTGAAAAGACAAAAAGCATGAAGATGTCAAAGCCAGTGTTGATGATGTCATATTGCTGACTTTTGATGTCAAGGTGTGTATGTGTCCTGTTTGTGTGTCTGTATTTCTGTGCCTGTGTGTAGTTCAGTGTCTGTTTTGGAATGCTGAATCTCGCATTTTGTCTGACTTCTATCTGATTTGTAAGAAGTCAGAGAATGTGCATTTCAGAAAGCCCCAAGGAAAATTAAAAAATCCCAAATATTGCTTTATTTTTTTGTTCATGTGAGTTTTTTTTAATCCCAAGCTTCCATAAAAATAAATGTCGTAATTATTTCCAAACCTGTATTCCCTAAAGTATTTTTGATCATGACAAACATTTTTACCCCTTGATTTTTGATTCTGTTGTTTATTACAGACACACAAATGATGTGGGGCATGATCTGATCTAGTGTAATGTTGTTTCCAATAAAACCTTTTTTTTTTTTTAAATTGAAAATAAACTCCCCATCACTACAACAAGACATCACAGTGTGTGCCAGTGAGTCTCAGAGTATAGCCTGTTTGCCCAAGGATTTTTGAAGGCATATTCGGTTTATAAAAATCTGCCCTTTAACAGTAATTACAGTTCTGACAACATCACATACCTCTGAACATTTTATCACATAGATACTGTGTATGGTAACTAAAGGAGTTTTGTTGGTAGGAACTTTGTCCCATGACTTTTTTAATCTGAAATGTTGAAGGCTGCAAATTACTCTTCCTCTTTGAAAAGTAGTCTATTTGTATACGTCTAACTTAATGTATTTTTGGTAACACATTACATTAAGGGTGGCCAAATAATGAATGATTTTATGTTAATAAGCAATTAAATACATCATTTAATTGCTATACATTATTCATTATTTATATAGTAATAAACTACTTGTTAAGTATTAGTTAATGATTAAGTACTTAGTAATTAGTGATTGAGTACACTGTTAACTGATTTAGTTTGTCCTTAGCTCACAGCTTATTTACTCATCAACTGTGTATTACTTGCTGCTTATTAAACTGCTAATGTACCGATGAGTGTGTTTACTCATGTAAACAAGCAACAGTACTTATGAGTAAATTCTGTTAGTTATTCTGCTGATCTTCCGTTACATTTTCCTCCACCGTGCAGTCTTACATGGAACAAAGTCTTTGGGCTTTACTTGACACTTTCCTTCACCTCTACATATTCTGCTACTTCTCTGTCCTCAGAACTGTCTTTACATTTTCACCATTAATTCCTCCTTAATTCATGTTACTTAACCATTACTTCTTTTTGTGCCTCGCCAAGTAAAGTGACGATCTTCACTGCTAATATACTAATTATACTACAGACTCATGATTGAGGGAAGCGTAAACACACTTCAGTGTGAATCAAAGAGGAAACTTGAGTAGACATATTGGTCAGGCCTAAAACACAGGCTGCCTTTAAAGGCGTAAGAATGAAATATATCGCTGTTGTCAGAAGAAAACCTTGTATCTCCATTTTTCTCCTTTTTAGTTTTTGACATAATTTGAAAATGCCTGTTGCCCTTTGCCTTGTGTGTAAATTTCATGACGAATGGACTAAAAGAAACGGCCAAAGGACTGAAAAAAATTCTGGTTCCATTGACGTACATTAAAAGTAAAGTAGGTTTTTTCCTTTTCCTGTCAAGTTATCATTTTGGACATACGAGGTTTTCTTCCGACAACAGCGTTTTATATGTATGAAATGCACATATCGACAATATCTGTCACACTATTATCTTTTTATTTTAAATTTTAAGGTGCCAATCTTGGATCCTTAAACAACCTGCCATTGGATGAAATGTGGGAGCATGAAGGACTTAACAGACGAAATGTTAATTGATAATGTGTGTTAAATTAAGACATCAGTGAAATTAGGATGTCAGTAACTACTCAAGTCTTAATCATGAATTCATAGTGTAAGTAGTAACGAGAAAAATCACTTTACTAGGAAGGACACAGTGGCAATTAATTACTTAAATCAGTAGATCAATGAACAGATAATTAATGGGATTAAGTCATAAATTACTTATTTACATGAATAAACACACTTATTAGTCCATAAGCAGTGTAATTAGTGGCAATTAGTACACCAGTAATGAGTAATAAAGCTGTGAACTAAGGACAAACAAAACTATTAGTTAACAATACACTTAATTACTAAATTGCTATAAATAATGAGTATTTAATTGCTTATTAGCATATAGTTATCGATTAATTTGCAACCCTTAATGTAGTATTACCGTATATTTTAATACAAATTGGTGAATTAACCCATGCAGTTCTATTAGTCAACCCACAGTCAATTTTTTTGTCCTAATCCAGCTACCAAAATGCCTCAGCTACATAATTGGTCTACATCAAACATCATGCAAAGGTCTACTGGAAGCTGAAACACAAAATCAGTGGTGCTCTGATGGTCCTCGGGTGTATATTGGGAAAGTCTGAGGTAAAGAATCTATGCTATATTACCCTTCTAAACAGCAAGGGCTTTTTAAATGCTTCGGGTAAAAAAGAGACCTGTTCTGGAGGTGTATCCGTTTGCAACAGCTGAACATCAGCTGTAGCCTAGTTTGTAAACTGCCTCTGTATTGAAGTTGATGTACTAAAATGCTTAAATGCTTAAACAGTTGCACAGAGTTATAACAAAGTTTACGCCCACCCATTACTAGGTGCAAAGCCCACTGTAAAAAACTTTATTGTGAAGTGAATTTGGATTTGGTCATTCCTCTACTCTTTGAAAAAGCAAAGGTATTTATTTTCGATTAATGCATGAAATCTAGTTTGTGTGGTCATGCAAGCCATATGCGGGACATATGGGATTCAAGAAGCGTCCTTATTTAGGTGGATTATGGCTTGGGGAAAGTGCAGGTGGAAATTAGTCCAAATAAGTAGTTTGCTACCTGGTGCCTCCAGTGCACAAGTAACATAGTTTAGATCCATTTTAAATGGCACTCATTTTCGGATCAGGTTACATGACTTTTTGTAGCATGTCATGCTTTCTCGCTTTCATCGATTTCTTGTTTCTGAATATTCAGCATTTAGCAGGACTTCACAAATTCAGGCTCCTTCAAGCACTGCTGGTCCAGTTCTGCACTCACATAATAGAACTGATCATCACGTCCTCCGTCTCCATCTGCTTCAGCTCCAGAATTTCACACACAGTGTAAACAACAGTGCATTGTGTAATGTTCAGAGAAAATCATTGGCTGCTGGCCTTCCACCCTCGGAAGACCTGTATGCATTTTCTTTGCCAGTGGAGACAGTAAGAGCTGTAAGGACCATCACCATCCTTGCATCTTTATACCCTTCATGTGAACTTCCATGCACACATTACAGTATACATAGCATAACCACTTGTTATCCCAAGCCATAATTCTTCTAAATAAAGACCCCTTTCCTGTTTTGTTATCTGTTGCACATATGCAGTTTTAAAGGAATATATTTATTTGTACATTTGTATATTCATAAACGTCAGCATATATTTTGAAATACCACTGTCTGCCGTACAGTCATGAATAAGTCGTTCATTAAGGAGATGAATGGAGGCTATTTACTAGACTGACATTTTGCAAAATTACTGTCCATTTAAGGATTTGTTTTGTTCAAACGCCTTACATGACAGTTTACCCTGAGGTTGCAGAGGTATATGACTACAGAGCTAGATCATGAAGCCAACTAGCACAGTTAATGCCACTGAAGTTTTATGTCTGATAATTCACTGAAGCTTTTAAGGAAAGCTGTGCACCCAAGAGTGCTGTTATTTAGGCTTAGGCTTAATAAGACATGATCTCATTCCCACACCTTACTCTGGAGCCCTGCTGGTGACATCCCATGTAAATGAAAATAACACGTGGCCATGCCGTTTTAACGCGTGGGAACAAGATCCTAATGCGTGGCCACGACTTAGTAAAGCATGGGAACAAGATAATTAAATTGTGGACACGAGATCATGTCTTATTAAGCTGTGGTCAAGGCTTAATTATCTCATTCCCTCGTCCTAAGGTGTGGCCTCGCATTAGGATCGCGTTCCCACATGTTAATATGATGCGGCCACATATTATTTTTATGTATACGCAATGTCACCAGGAGGGTTCGATAAACTAGAGATGGCATGATACCACATTTTCTTTTCTGATACTGATAACGATATTGAAACCTTGAGTATCTGCTAATATATGTACCTTTGTATATAAGCTTTGACAACTTCTACGCTTTAAAATGAGCTATTCTGAATTACAGAGCATCTAAAAATATCTATCATGCTCAAACTACTGAAACTCTACAACTCCACCAGAAGAAATACAAAGTTAATAACATTACATCACACAGTGTGTGCTATTTCAAGCTAGATTTGCTACAGGATTGGATCAATCAACTTTTCACTCCAATATCATTTTCTACTTATATCGGCCTAATTCTGACACCTCTTATTGGATCGATAGCACCTCCAAGTATAATAATACTTTTTTTTATTTTAACCAAATAACAGTAATTGCAATCCAAATTGTATTTTAACCTTAGATGATCACTAGAAAGATAAATATGTATAAGGTTTAAATATGAAATGAATGATGCTGTCCTCAATTTATTTGCCGCCATTTTTGAACATTTAGTCTTTAAAAAAATATAATCTTATTTGAACCCATGATATACGCTAAAGTTTGGGATCACTGTTTGCATTCATATAAAACCAATTTTGTTGCAGGTACATGTATAAAATGATTCTATGCCAGTACTCCAACTTTAGAGGTTTCAAATCATAGTACGAAGCTGTAAAATGTTGATAACCAAACTAGAATAAAATGAATATCCAAAAAACTTTGGATTTCAAAAGTGTTAATCAAATTTCAAGATAGATAACATTTCAAGACATTACTATTAATAAATACAATATATTATGTATAATTTAATAATCTGGCGTTCGCAGAAAAAACATGAAATATTAAATAAAACAACTTAAAATACATTTTCGGTGTCTACACCAGATATCAAAATTGTAACAAAAGAAGAACCTTTTTTGATGCTATATGTAGAACCATATGCAACACATTCTCCATCAATCTGAAGAATCATTTCACCATGCAAAGAACCATTTAATCATGAAATGGTTCTATACAGAACTCATGACTCTAAAGAGAACATTCCCTTTAATAAAGAACCCTAATTTTAAGTGTGTATTTTATTTCAATCTACAATGCATATTATCAAATAAATTAATATCAACTGAAAACATGAGAACTTTTGAACGGCAGTGAAGTTAATTGTACATAGTTATTCTAATAATATGGTGCAACATTTTTCCTTTGCGTTTACCAAAATTAGGGAATCTGATATCACGTTGTATTTGTGAGCAAGTTCCACTAGGAAACAAATGAGGCATCACCGGCATTCGCCATTTTGAGGGGCAGGGTCGACGGAGACCTCAGAGGGGGAAACAGCGGCAGCGTGTTGGTAAAATGGCTTCATAGCGGTGGCACTGGGCTTTCCTCTCACATCTTCAGATATACTCTGCTGAAGCCATTCCCCTCATAGTCCCTCAAGCTGGTTTAACGGTTTGAAACACTAGCTTGCATATACGAGAAACAGCTGAACCGGGGGTCTATATATGTGGACCACTCGACACACACAGAGAAAAACACTCTGCCTTGTCCATCTCACACTGCCCTTCTGGCTTCATTTTAAAAATGTGTCCAGGTGATTCGAGACATGACTAAACGACACTGAAGCTATTTTAAACAGGGTTCGTAAGGACTTTGTCCACTTTTGTTTATTTATTCTGTTTCTAAGACATTTATCGACTAAGCCTGCTCCATGACAATACTGAGAATAGACAGGCTACCACGAAACTGGAGTGAGCTGCTTATTCGCAGCCTTCTTGTTAGAGTTTTCCCGTTCCACCTTAAAATGGTACAGCAGTTACGAGCACCAGAATGTAACCGCTGCGCCATTTAAGGTGGAACGGGAAAACTCGAACAACAGTCTGGCGAATATGAAGCCGACGTCAGGGTACCGCGGCTTCTGTGTACATTTGAGCCTGTTTATTTCACATAGCCCCCCTGTATATAATCCTATTTATTCGATATATTATCTTTTAATATGTGTTCTGCCAATAACTTCAAATAAAACGTCCTCAGCTGCGCTTTTAATCCGATTTGACGAGCTACTTGTTTGTTAGCTTCTGCGAGCTAAACACGTCGGACACTTTACGTTGCGACACTGGCCGGAACTGTGTCACTGGCCGGAAACGACCACTGTGAAAGCGAACCTAAGCACCCACAGGAAGACGGGGACACTAAAAAAATGACACGGGGCGGAAAATAATTCGGCCAATAATACCGTTTAAAACAGGGGAGAGTTGGTGCGGAGGACGGTTTGGGCGAAGTTAGGGAGTTAAGCGACGAGGAGCTGGTCTCTGGGTGACCGTTAGGCAACGAACCGAGCGGAAACTGGGTTTGGTTAACGGGGCGACAACAGAGCCGCCGTCGGGCCAATGGAGAGGCCTTCGACACTGTTTTTCGACGGGATGAGGAGGAAAAATGACCTGCTAACCTGAAATCGGAAACCGCCTTTGTGTACACGCACATTTCGGCGCCTTTTTGTCTTCGCACAAGTTATTTCATGTCGTACTTTCAGAGCGGACTTGTCTGCACATAAAACTTGTGTGTTTCGGTTGAACGCTGCAGCGATGAAAGCGGAGCACGGTCTTTATTTGGCTAGCTAGATAGATAGCTTGCTGGTTAGCGAGCGAACCAAGTGGGCGCCCATGTTCACTTGACGGACTGTCTGGCTGGCAAAAAATCACTTTTTTCTTATCGCCTAAGTACGTTTTTCAAAAATCATTTCTTTGGACGCCGCCTCCCCCCAACCACCACCTCCTCCCCCCCACCACCCACCCCGCATAGCACACATACACGATACTTTAACGTTTTTTAAAGGCGAAATGAATGAAATTTTAACTTTTTAAAAATCCCGCTTGAGTTATTAATGTTGTTTTTAAACGCATTTGTGCGCTTTCGAGGGATGTGAAAGGCTCTTCCTTCCCTCGTTGCCTTCCGCACTGAGAAATTTCTCGTTGGAGTTGGAGTACAGAGA